>NC_138672.1:11535160-11635160 GCF_964273445.1 Streptopelia decaocto
CCCGGAGGCACCGTCCTTCCTCTGGGAGCTTTAGCGTCTGTCCACCCAAAAATCACCTCGACCCACGTTTATTTAAATGATTTCCAGCAGTCAGGTAAACCCACGGGGGTCTGTAAGGTCAGAACGGCAGGCAGAACACCGGTGTGCGGGGCACAGCCGTGCGCGGGCAGGGAAGGGCTTTGGGCACGCGACTGAAGTTGATTCTGGAGCGGAACCGTCTTTCCTTGCGTTTTGATCGGGGTTTTCCAGCCTTCCCCTTGCACTATTTTGCACATCTTTAGCATCTGTTTTCGACTGTCCTGTAACAGCCCCGTGTTTGCCACCGTTCTGGGCAGGTCGGAGCAGTGCCTGGCGGAAGGGCCGTCAACACTGAGCCGGCACTGCACGACCCACGTTCCTCGGCAGTGGCGGAAGGGCCGTCAACACTGAGCCGGCACTCCACGACCCACGTTCCTCAGCGGTGGCGGAAGGGCCGTCACACACCGAGCTGACACTCCGTGACCCACGTTCCTCAGCGGTGGCGGAAGGGCCGTCACACACCGAGCTGACACTCCGTGACCCACGTTCCTCAGCGGTGGCGGAAGGGCCGTCACACACCGAGCTGACACTCCGTGACCCACGTTCCTCAGCAGTGGCGGAAGGGCTGTCACACACTGAGCCGGCACTCCGCGACCCACGTTCCTCGGCGGTGGCGGAAGGGCCGTCACACACCGAGCTGACACTCCGTGACCCACGTTCCTCAGCGGTGGCGGAAGGGCCGTCACACACCGAGCTGACACTCCGTGACCCACGTTCCTCAGCAGTGGCGGAAGGGCCGTCACACACTGAGCCGGCACTCCGCGACCCACGTTCCTCGGCGGTGGCGGAAGGGCCGTCACACACCGAGCGGACACTCCGTGACCCACGTTCCTCAGTGGTGGCGGAAGGGCCGTCACACACCGAGCCGGCACTCCATGACCCACGTTCCTCGGCGGTGGCGGAAGGGCCATCAACACCGAGCCGGCACTGCACGACCCACGTTCCTCAGCGGTGGCGGAAGGGCCGTCACACACCGAGCTGACACTCCACGACCCACGTTCCTCAGCGGTGGCGGAAGGGCCGTGCGCTGGCTCCGCAGGAACGGCCCGCCCGGCCTCACGCTCACTGCCCACCCATTGCTTAAGCCTTCCATTAATTTCCTATACAAATGACAACTGAAGTAGTTATGAATAAAGGCTTCTACAATGCTCTTAGCAAGAATTTTCATGACTAACCAAGCCGCACACGCTAGGTGATTTACAAACCACGCAGCAGATGCAGGGGTTGGGTTTACTTCACCTGTCTTAAGGCAAAAGCTGAGGATACAGCCAAGAGCAGTTAGTGAGTGTGTCTGTAGTTGGGAGCTGCGGTTTTACACCACGAGAGCCGCAGGTCCGTCCTGCAGCTCACTAGGACGCTCCCACTGGAGCTGCGTGCCACAAGCCGTATTCCCCACTGTTCTGATAATTAATGAACTGATCAGAACAAGAAGAAATTAGAGCGCTTTAAAATTTTATTATTTCATAAAATTGCAGAAGTGGTTATGAAAAAGACACTAAAACTGGCAGAAAACACCTGCATTTTAAGCATTTTAACACATTTGCTTGGTTGATATTATGGCATGCAACGGTTTGTTGTTTTTAAGCGATGAGTTTAAAGCAATCCATGGCGGGGGGGGGGCGGCAGGGCCTGCACTGGAGGGTGGGTTTGGATTCGGGGCGGTTTGGATTCGGGGCGGTTGGCTGCATCGGGGGCAGTTAAAGCCCTTGAGGAAGCGGGGAGGACGAACAAAGAGCTTTTGCTCCTGCCTGGCCAGCAAACCACAAAACTGCCACTTAGCGAGCTGAAAATCCACGCTACAGAACTCCCATATATATACAAACCAAAGGCCTGGTTATAATCTTGCAGATCTCGGAGCCACTGTGATCCCTTGAGCAAACCCATAATTAAGTAGGGTTTTTTAAGACATGTTTAATTAGGCCCCAGCCCCCCTCGCCCCCTGCCTCTCCCCGGTTCGGCACCACCTCCCCAGAGATACGTGGCTCTGTTAATTATGTAAATAAGTCATGCACTATTCCTGAAAGAATCATATTTATGTGAAAAATGCTGCTCATCTATTATCAATAAAAACAAATGAGACCTATGCTATTTCGTTAAGAATAATTCTAAAAAGCTAGGCGCTCTTCGATTTTGCATTACTGCCTGAAAATAACACAAAGCTGAAGCAGAACAAGGCACTACTGAACAATGACGTTTCTTTATCTCAGATGGTTGAGTAGGTATTTAAAAATAGACAACACACACAGAACTATAAAAAATAAATGTTATAACCACATTATTGACAAACTTAAAAGAACAAAACAAACAGTGCTGTTCAAATTAATATGGTGAGATTATCCTCTAACAAAATGCCAACTCAGTTATTTTGGAGAGTTAAAATGTGTTCTGCTCGTACCCTGCAGTCGCCAGCGAGCAGCACTGAGCTATTCCATTAATATCTCAAACTGTTATGTACGGCCCAACTTCCTTCAAATGGACCCAACGCAGGCTAAATCCATCAGACTTTTAAATACAAAAGGTAAGATGCTCATTATAGTCAACTATAATCCTTATTAATACAGTAAAACAGTTCAGGTTATCCAAGTAGAAATGAAACATACTGAAGGTCCTCAAGTTTCTGAGAAAGAAATCTAGCAGGTCACCTAAATGAAAGCAACGAGAGCGGGACACCACTGACTCGCAACGGACTTCCCTTGATAAAGACGTGTTTATTTTACATTTAACCGCTGCAGCTATTCCCGAGGCCAGAAATTCTGAAAAACTGCATTAGCACTAACTGCTCCATACTAGTGGGTAAAAATAACAAGAGGCAACGTTTGTTACGTGACCTTCACCGTTTAAAAACTATCGTTTCACAAATATTCTGAGTACTTCTAGATGCACTAGCGGAATTGCATATCCGACTTTCCACTTTAAGAATACTTAACAGAATAGGAAATTCTTCCATCAAAATGGTAATGAAGCTCAAACTTCATACTCCCACAGGAGACTCCACAAATCCAGCAGAAAACAGAGCCGCGCAGTATTTATCATTGTTTTGGAACGATGTGACACCGATCTATCACACCAATGTTTCTATTTCAGTTTCTAGAGTTTATGATGGAGGAAAATGTTTGACAACACAGTAACTGAACTGCAATACCGAACGCGAGCTCCTGCAGTGACTGTGCCGGAGGACGGGGCCCGACCGCCCGGGTTTGCCGCGAACCTCCCCCCTGCACCCGCAGGCTCCATCGCCCGGCCCTCCTGCGCCCCACATACCCACCCACTGGAACCAAACAGCGGCTCTTCCACACGCACCGCAGCGTTCTGAGGGTAAAACCAGCACCAATCACAGAAGATTTAGCAAGTGCTGTGAAGTGGTTAGACAGATACACTTTCTAAAATGCCAGTTGACTCATCATTTATACAAAGGCTCTCACCATCAACTGCAGAGAGATGTCCTAGGACTGTGCCACACTAAATGCTTTCCTAACTGACCTGCTGGAGAAGAGAACAGCCAGGTAAGGTGGGCCTAAAGGTAAGGCAGGCCTAAAGGTAAGGCGGGTCTAAAGGTAAGGTATAATTTTGTGCTGAAAACAAGAACAACAGTTCTACAGAACCTGGAACCATTGTATCTAACACTAAGAGAAGCAGATTCTATGAACCACTTCAAACAGCTGCTGGCCTACGACAAGGACGAACTGAGGTGTGAACCCGGAGCTGCTCCCGGAGCTGCCCAAGGCCCATCCCCGCCGGGCCCGGCCCACGTGAGGAGGAGAGGAGCAGCTTACCTTGCCATCGAACTTGGAGTACTCGTTGAAGGGGTTGTTGAGCTGCAGCGGACACTGCTCCAGCCGCACGGACAGGATGGACGGCTTCCCCGAGCACGGAGACCTGACTCGGAAGTTCTTTTTTTCAAAGAGCGAGCTCAGCTCCTCTGCTGTAGGTCAGAAAAGAGATGGAGCAGTTGAGCTAGGAGATGTGCAGAGGCTACCATTCACCACGGAAAGACAGCGTTACGAGTGAGAACAGAATCACATAGATACACCAACAAATGGTCTAGCCGGGCAGAACCTCCCACTGCTCCTTCGCAGACCACAGACACGAAGCCATAAGAGCTCTAAATGATGCTGCTGTTCAGGCTGACGAAAAGACAAATCTTCCCACACAGAGAACGGAACCAATCACGACATGATCCACTTGACCCAAGACAAAAATCAATATTCAAAGAGAGAATTACACATTTCTGGTCTTCCTGCTTGCCTGCCTTTTACTGAACGAACAGTAAAAGCACAAAAGAGCTGTGGACACATCTACCAGACGCCGTGCAAAGCGTTTCAAACCGAGCCTGCAACACGTGATATTGTGCTGTATTACAGGACAATGTTACACTACTCCACTACTACATTATAACATGGTTATGCTGTCAGCACCCGGCTTGGGACTACACCTGATCCAAAAGCATCATTTCTTTGCACTTTACTTCTCAGGGCAGACTGGGCATGGTCTCCTGCCAAAAAGCTGTCGAACCTGAAAACACCATCCCAGAGAAACACACTGGGTAGCACTTAAAAACAAAACTAAGACAAAGGCGATAAGAGTGAGTACTTTGTGTGCTCTGTGAAGGCTCATAAAAGCCTCCACCAAGCAGCTCCTTAATATAAGAGACTGCATAGCTGAATTTCCAGCAACAGTTTAACTCAACATTCACAGCATACTTAAAAAAAACCCTAAAAATTCGGGTTTCTTATGTTCTAAGGACACTACAAAATGAGGACAGAGCCTGGGGTGTTTTAGCGTATTAGTACCACAGGGTCTCATCTGCGGGAAACTGTGAGTGAATGTGGCCAAGCCGGTCACATCTGCTGGAGGAGCCTGGAGCCCCGGCTCCATCAATCACCGCGGAGCCCGCGGCTCCATCCATCCCGCGGCCCCGGGGCAGAGCGGCTGCTCGCACAGCGCCCGGGGCCGCGGGGAGCGGCGGATGCCTCCAAACGCAGGATTTAAACCCACCACATTATAACCAGCCGAAAGCTCCGTTCATTTTTATCAGCAGATCGCCTGCAAATTCAGACAGTTGGCACAAGTGCTAAATACCGGCACAAAGAGACACCCAGCAGCCTTGTGAGAGGCTGCGATTAGCCAAAAAAGCTTGATTAAATCCTTTTTAAATGTGCAACTTAGATTCCATTAGGTATTCTGTTTTGTGTAGCGAAATAATATTTTAAAATAATCTCAGTTCTAATTACGTTAGAGTATTACCCTTAACTGGCATTTCTGGGCATTTGGAACGTACTCTGTACCCTGGAATTCAATACATGGTTTTATTGGTTCAAGTGGAAAAGCCGATCTTTCATCCTCAAGTTTCACCTCTAGGGACATGTTACAATGGTTTGTTTTTGGTCTCCTTTGTTGGGATCTCAAGAATTCTGCTGGGACATCTGCTTTGCTGGAGTTCTGTGGAGTCAAATAGCTGCCGTGGCTGAGGACTCCAGACACCAGAACGTTCTGCAGGACCGCGGCTTCGGCTGCCCGGATGGCTTCATTCTCCACAAACCTCGTCATTTCCAAAAGTTCAACTCATTTAGGCAGAGGAACCCACAACTTTCTGAAGATTTGTGCAAAAAGCCAGAAGAAGGCAGATCTTCCACTGAGCATTTTGGCAAATAATTCCTAATAGACTCGAGCTGCGAGAATTTCAACTAAAAACATTGAAAAAACCAAATTCTCGCATTTCAGGAAAAGAAAAATCTAATTTTTACATTGAACCAGCTTTAATTGCAGGATACACAGGAACAGGGAGCGGCTGCAGCTATAAAATGGGAGAACTGAGACAGGTTTTCTGTTTCATATATTACAATTTAAACTATGTAGAACATCCAGTAAGAAATATTTAACTATGTAATTAACACAAAAAGAATGGCATCTTTTTTGAGGAGTTGGTGACACTAGTTTTGCCAATGAAAGGCTAGATAAGATAAGGCAGCATTTATCATGCTTTCATTTAAACACATCTATACACACCATTTCTTAGATTTTCCCCTTATCTAGAAAAGTAACCACTAAAATATTCTATAGAAGTAACCTCTATAAGATAATTCATCACAGCCAGTCCAGCAAACGCTGCTGGGAAGAGCCAGAAAGGCAGAACTACCTGGGACGCGATCCTGCGGGGAACACAGCCCGCACCCCAGCAACGCCCTCACAGCCCAGCAATGCCCTCACAGCCCCAGCAATGCCCTCACAGCCCCAGCAATGCCCTCACAGCCCAGCAATGCCCTCACAGCCCAGCAACGCCCTCACAGCCCAGCAACGCCCTCACAGCCCCAGCAATGCCCTCACAGCCCCAGCAATGCCCTCACAGCCCAGCAATGCCCTCACAGCCCAGCAATGCCCTCACAGCCCCAGCAATGCCTTCACAGCCCCAGCAATGCCCTCACAGCCCCAGCAATGCCCTCACAGCCCAGCAATGCCCTCACAGCCCAGCAATGCCCTCACAGCCCCAGCAATGCCTTCACAGCCCAGCAATGCCCTCACAGCCCAGCAATGCCCTCACAGCCCCAGCAATGCCCTCACAGCCCCAGCAATGCCCTCACAGCCCAGCAATGCCCTCACAGCCCCAGCAATGCCCCGACTCCCCCAGCAACGCCCTCACAGCCCCAGCAACGCCCTCACAGCCCCAGCAACGCCCTCACAGCCCAGCAATGCCCTCACAGCCCCAGCAATGCCCTCACAGCCCAGCAATGCCCTCACAGCCCCAGCAATGCCCTCACAGCCCAGCAATGCCCTCACAGCCCCAGCAATGCCCTCACAGCCCCAGCAATGCCCTCACAGCCCAGCAATGCCCTCACAGCCCAGCAATGCCCTCACAGCCCCAGCAATGCCCCGACTCCCCCAGCAACGCCCTCACAGCCCCAGCAACGCCCTCACAGCCCCAGCAACGCCCTCACAGCCCAGCAATGCCCTCACAGCCCCAGCAATGCCCTCACAGCCCAGCAATGCCCTCACAGCCCCAGCAATGCCCTCACAGCCCAGCAATGCCCTCACAGCCCCAGCAATGCCCTCACAGCCCCAGCAATGCCCTCACAGCCCAGCAATGCCCTCACAGCCCAGCAATGCCCTCACAGCCCCAGCAATGCCCTCACAGCCCAGCAATGCCTTCACAGCCCCAGCAATGCCCTCACAGCCCCAGCAATGCCCTCACAGCCCCAGCAATGCCCTCACAGCCCCAGCAATGCCCTCACAGCCCAGCAATGCCCTCACAGCCCCAGCAATGCCCTCACAGCCCCAGCAATGCCCTCACAGCCCAGCAATGCCCTCACAGCCCAGCAATGCCCTCACAGCCCCAGCAATGCCCTCACAGCCCCAGCAATGCCCTCACAGCCCAGCAATGCCCTCACAGCCCCAGCAATGCCCTCACAGCCCAGCAATGCCCCCACAGCCCAGCAATGCCCTCACAGCCCCAGCAATGCCCTCACAGCCCAGCAATGCCCCGACTCCCCCAGCAATGCCCTCACAGCCCCAGCAATGCCCTCACAGCCCAGCAACGCCCTCACAGCCCAGCAACGCCCTCACAGCCCAGCAACGCCCTCACAGCCCAGCAATGCCCCGACTCCCCCATAATGTCCCCGCGCCCCCCGTAATGCCCCAGAGCCCGTGCCCAGGCCAGCGGGGCAGAGCAGGCGCTGGGGTGACCAGGCCTGTGCGCCCCCACCCCAGGACACCCCGGGGCACCACGGGCAGATACAACGCCGAGTCCTTCCTCCGCGCTTTCAGAGCTTGTGTAGCCATCACAAACAACACCGTGCCCATCGAAAGCGAAACCAAACAGCAGGAAAAGGGAACATTTGCCTTTTACCTGAGTGAGACGTGTTCCTGTCTTTCCACTGAACGTTTTTGCATTTTATTTGGTTCTGCCTCTCTTTCCGCAGACGTTCTAGTCTCTGAGCTTGAAAAGAAATATTACAACTATAAGTTTGTCAATGAAAGTTTACTGTAAACAAAGACATAATTAACTACCTTGATATGAATAAAGATGTTTTATACTGCACATGTAGGGGAAACAGTCATAAAATTTTAAAGGTGGCACCCCTGAAAAGCAAATACCAACAAAAACATGAAAATGTGCTTGATTTATAATTGAAATTAGAGGATATAAAACATTAATAGAGATCATAAAGATAGTATTAACATGGAAGAGAATAATAAAATGTGAAAACTTCTGTGATTAATATGACATTTCATTATATAAATCATTAATAACGGTCTTAAAGGAATTTTAATGCACAAATGAACTGAAGTGAATATTACATTACAGGAATAAAATTACTGTTATGAATTACTCTCCCCATTTCAAAAATTAAAGATAAATGAACTCAGACTAGACTATTAAAGTTTTAAATATAAAATCCTTTATCTAAAAATCATGAAAATTATAAAATGTCAAAGCTATATAAATTAGCATAGCTTTTTCTTCAGTGTGCTGAAACAGTTTATAGGTAGTAAAATAAATGATTTGTATCTTCACAACATTAGTCAAATCCTAAAATGAATAGAATCTTTCTTTACATATATTTTGGCTCCATCTCCAAACAGGCTCTGGAGGAAGGCCCGGCCGTGGGCGCACGCTCCCGCAGGGGCGGCCCGGGCACCGCGGCGCTGCCGGGACCCCGCGAGCCGGGACGGCCCGGGCACCGCGGCGCTGCCGGGACCCCGCGAGCCGGGACGGCCCGGGCACCGCGGCGCTGCCGGGACCCCGCGAGCCGGGACGGCCCGGGCACCGCGGCGCTGCCGGGACCCCGTGAGCCGGGATGGCCCGGGCACCGCGGCGCTGCCGGGACCCTGTGAGCCGGGACAGCCCGGGCACCGCGGCGCTGCCGGGACCCCGTGAGCCGGGATGGCCCGGGCACCGCGGCGCTGCCGGGACCCCGTGAGCCGGGACAGCCCGGGCACCGCGGCGCTGCCGGGACCCCGTGAGCCGGGATGGCCCGGGCACCGTGGCGCTGCCGGGACCCCGCCAGCCGGGACGGCCCGGGCACCGCGGCGCTGCCGGGACCCCGTGAGCCAGGATGGCCCGGGCACCGCGGCGCTGCCGGGACCCTGTGAGCCGGGACGGCCCGGACGGCGCGACCCGCGCTGCTGGAAACCGCGCTGGGTGCATCAGCAGCTCTGACGTATCGAGATAATTCGTTAACCCAAACGGGTTTGGAGAGGAGATTCTAAAATGCTAAATTACTCTGACAATTTTTAGATACCATTTGATTTCCCTGAGCCATCTCACCAACTAAAAAAGGGTTAATAAATATTTTCTATCCCCCCTCTTATTATCCTTTTACATTTAGTCTTTGAACTGAATCATGGACACAAAAGTGATTTTTTTTGCTCCCATAAACACCCTCAACCTGGGAAGCGATGAAAAGCAGCTGAACAGCTGCACCAGGCAGCTGGAGGTGCGAACACAACCAGGGACTGCGATGCCTCTTTCCCATTTGAGTCAACATGAGGTTAGTGCCTAAACACCTCTGTGTCTCTTGCTCCTAAAGAAATAAGAGCAGATGTATCCCTGCTTTTAAGTTTAGATATTAGGTAAAACACCACTTGCGTAGATAAAGGAAAAAACGTAGTACAGAAATAAGAATGATGTTTTTATCCTGATACTTTCACCCCTTGTCAAAACGAATGTACTAAAGCACAGTCATCATCTTCACTAACTCCATCCTTTTCTTCTATCTACAGTCGATTGCAAACGATCATTTGCTGTGGCACTGCACTACAGCAACTCCAAATTAGACGGAATTATCAGCACCTATTAGCAGTCTGAATTATTTAAGGTTCATTCTCACAAGAAGCACGCCAGTTTGAAAGCTCGGTGTGGCAAGTGTCACTGACCAAACGCAGTTCTTGTTTCATCAACTATGGGCAATAGATAACCCCTTGCTTCCAGCCGGGATCGGCCGCTCTCCCGTGTCCTGACTCCTGTCTCTGGTCACCCCCCGGCTGCGGCCACCTGGGGACAGGGCCCATGGCCACCCAGGGCCACCCGGCCCCGGGAGAACCGCGGGCAGCCCCGCTGCGCCCAGCGCCCCCGCAACGCCCCGACACGTCCTGCCCACCAGACAGAGAACCCCGACATCACAACGCGCCTAAAATTCAATCCAAACGTGCACAGCCGCACCAGAGCCAGCCTGAGCTCTAGGTGGTGTTATAACACCTCCAGAAATCGTTGGAAAAACATACGCTGCAACACGGAAAAGAGATCAGTATTGGCCACCCCGCACCAACCTTTTCATCGCTATTTGAGATCACGGGACTTTTGTTGGCAGCATTCCTCGGGTATTAGGAGAGGTCTGAACATCCCTCATACGAGCCACCAAACGGGCAGCTTTCTTCCAGGCAAGACGAGCTGAGTGTGTTTTGAGAAGGTCTATACCTTTAACTTTCTAATTCGGTAACAACTCCCAGCTCAAGGGTTTTCTCAGAAATAAAACTTCAGAAGACAAAATACAGACAAATCATTCACTTCACTGGCTCACATCAAACTTCATTCCTCTCTTTTATAACAAATGGATTTGATGCCTCACTAGGTAGATTTTTCTCAGAAAATAACTATCCTGTTCAAAAGTGAACACCCCTCCAGACATTAACAATAGAAATATCAAAGACTGCTCATGTACTTTGGATTTAGACTTGATGTCTTCACAATTTCTTTTTTTTACATATATAAAACTGACTACCTCAATGTTCCTCCGCACAGGAATAACTAAAACAGCAATTAAAACTCGGCTGACAGCACACTCAAGTAACTGAATCATTACATGTCCTTTATAAAAAGGGTCTCAACATTACAAAAGGAAGTTTGACAGATACGTGGTCACGCTCCGATCTGTCCGTGCAAGCCACACTAACACAGGCCAACGTTATCCTGGCTGCAGCATCCTTACCCGTGTTTGATCGCCTTCTGATTCCAAAGTCCCAGCTTGAGGTAATGTCGACTGATTGGGAATATACGTAGCCCTGAGTCTCTCCGTTGCTGCCCTGTGTTTCTGAACCACTGTCCCCATATGCTGACGAGGGATTAAACTTCTCCAGGTCGACATCGTGATCTATCAGGACCATTTCGCACATCCCCGTGTCATCGCTGGTCACGTGTGACTGCCGAATGTGAGCAAGTATAATCGTTGGGTTGTCCAGGAAAGCCATGCTGTCCACAGGCCACCACTTCACTCTACTATCTTCTCGTCATCTTGCTTCATGGACACACGGACCTAGAAATACAATGTACACAGCATTTTAGGGGAAAAAAACCCCAGCCAACCAACGCAAAACTCAATCAACCAAAAAACCACAAACACCACAAAACAACCCAAAAAACCCCACAAAAGCCACACCAAAACCAACCCAAAGCCCTGATTCAAGAAGGTTTATATTTTGGATGCACAAAACCTAACTGACTCTGTTTAGTACAGTGAATTATTTCAATTCTGCTCCAGGTTACTTCAGTTACACCAGCTGCTGAGATCTACTCCAACAACAGTGGTTTGGGAGCACGGTTTGAAACCCAAATCCCACGGCAACAGAACAAGCAGACACCCCAGGCAGGTCCCGCTCCGCTACAGCGAACGGTTGCTAAAAGACAAAACAGCCTAAGTTCCACGTATAGAAGGATGGAGAGAAAATACACACAAGAAAAGTTTGTCCATTCAAATTAATACATTTACAAAACCAGATAGGGTTTTTAATTTCTTTTCACCCATCATAATAACGTGTTACTGTTTTTCTTCTGCCTTTACAAACCAACTCTTGGATTATTTCATTATAGACCTTCAGGTTTTTTATTTCCAAGAAAACTTTAAACATAAAGGGCAGAATACTGCACATCTGCTGCTGCATGGCCCTTCATACAGGGAAACTCCTGTAACGCAGAAAAAGCCCCAGGACTGTACAGCACACACCTGAATTCCCAAGCACTTTAACGACAGTAACCACCACCTACCTGAAATACTTCGTGCAGAGTACTCGAGTGGCCAGACAAAACAAAGCAGGGGGCAAACAAGGCAAATAAAGAGAACCCGGCCAGCCTGCCGGGCTGTGCCGCAGGCACTTGGTTCCGCGAGGCCGCCGGAGCCCGGGCTGCCCTGCGGGGAGCGGAGCGCGGCCCCCTCCCCACGGCCGGCAGCTGCGAGCTGAGCGGGACCACCAGTGACCTGCCCACAGCACCCTGAAACGAACCCAAAACCGCCTCCTGTTGAGGCTGCCCCGGCGGCCGGCGAGCAGCTGCCAGAGCCGCCTGGCCAGCACCGCGGGACGCGGAGATGCAGACGCCGCTGAGTGCGACGTACGGACACTCGAAAGAGTGCACTGAGAATGTTCTTACACTTAATTATTTACACACTGCTTACTAGAAAAGGCCAACTTACCTGCGAGCAGTAAGAACTTGTTTAAATAAGCAACCGCCTCAGGCTTCTGAAAGGTCTGCAAACTCCCAATCAAAAATTACTGCTGCCCCATCAATGTGTCATATAAACGCTGGCATGTTAATTGTGTATTTATAAGATTGTTAATGGTTAGTTAATTTACCTCCCACACTATTATTGTACTTGAAATGATTTAATGTCTGCTAAGGGAGTTAACAACATGTAACAGCAGATGCGAGAATTTTACCTTTATACTCTGCACCCCGACTTCACGCTATTAACAGTCCCTGTGCTAAATTACCCGAGCTTCCTTACAATTTCACAAAGGCAATCACTTCTCCCATAAACAGGGACAGTGAAGAAGGGCTAGAAATTCTATTTCAAACTCTGAAGTTCAATGCAAACACGTTTTTCCTTCTTCCTCTTCAGAATTTTAAAAATAATAAATTAAAACTAATTTCTCAATAATTAATACTAACTGGAAATTCTATGAACAGTTAATACTTCTAAAAAAATAAAATCACAAAAAAAGTTCATATCCCAAAATTCAGTTCAGATTTTCATGCCGTGTTTTAGTGGTTGCTGCCCAGGCAATTCTAACTGGCTCCTCCTTTTGACAGAGGCGAAAGGCAACCAGACGGCTGAGAGGCAGCGGCCCCCAAGGAAGCGAAGGAATTCGGACAAGCCCGGTTCTGCCGGCCTCTACATGAACACCTCTAGGCCTCCACGTCACCAGCCCCAGCGCCACTACGGCCACCAGATCAATCTGCAGATTTGCCAGCGTGGCGCCTCCTCTCCTGCGGTCCCCGTACCCACACACCACGAGCAGCTGCATTTCACCAACTCAGGGACCATCTGAGCAGCAACAACTTCTACATTCTCCAATCATAAACCAAAAAGAAACATTCTTTTAATACCTGCACTATATAAATGTTATTCTACTTTGAACGAAATGCTTTGCAGACAGCTGTCAAGCACACTGTGTGAACACTACAAATGAGAAGAGCGATGTGAAGCCTACACAACCCCAACAGTATTTACCTAGAGGGCAGTGATAGTGTGATACACACTGAGCAGCAAACGCCTCCCATGGCTCCTCACGCAGATGGACGAGCCCAGTCAGCCCCTCTCTTTCTTCTTGACCGT
The DNA here is from genome assembly GCF_964273445.1 of Streptopelia decaocto. Lineage (NCBI taxonomy): Eukaryota > Metazoa > Chordata > Aves > Columbiformes > Columbidae > Streptopelia > Streptopelia decaocto. The sequence continues at coordinate 11,548,780 of NC_138672.1, forward strand.
TGTTATTCACCTGTTGTACTTTCTGTCTCTGACCCAACCAACCCCGGCACGGCCGCCCCCCCGGCCCGTCCCCTCCCGTGTCCCCGGTGTCCCCAGCGCCGGGCAGCGCGGCCCCTGCTGCTCCGGTTGCCCAGAAGCCCCGAGCTCGGCAGCCGCAGCCCGCCTGCCATTGTTAGCACACGGACTCCTCCCCAGGAACCCGCTGCTGTATTTATGGCATCCATAGACTTTCACAGCAAGCGAAGCGAGGCTGTTATGCAGATCACCCTCATTCATAATGCGGCGTACAATAAGTAATGCAGAACCTTCTAACAAATTATTCAGCTCCCAGTAGGTGACACAAAGGTCTTGAGGAGAGGATGTGTAGCTATACAGGATATACCCTGAACACACAGGAGAACACAACTTCATCACCACCACAGCATATTAAGTGTTCTTGTGACCCTTTCACTTGCCTGATATGCTGTATCTATTTAAATAAAAGGGAGATTTTCTCACTTTCCTCTTTCCCCACCAAAAACCCCATACACATCCCCAACCCAGCCCAATTTATATTCTCATGTTATCCTACATCAAGTGTCAATGAGATATCAAAGCAAGTGTGAGCCAAAGCCGAGCTGACCACGCGGCTCCTGGGACACCACCCTCCCTGCCGCCCGCTCCAGCGCTGACGTGCGGCATACTTCCACTTTTATTATTAGCTTATTGGAAATAATTTCACAGTTAACTCCTGTCTGCAACTGCAAAAGAATGGTTCTGGTTATCTACATGTGCAGCAGTACAAATAATCAAAACCCTTGAATGCCAGACAGACTCCTGCGCAGGGAGGATAAAGGAAAGTGAACCACAACATATGAACATTCAAGTTTATGTTTCAAGAAAAGCTCAAGTGCATTTAAGAATGAATGCTTATCTAGAGACGCTGTCACTCCTGCCTTGGGTCCTATAATTAAAAAGAAAAGAATCATTTGAAATCATTTAAAAGCGCGCCCTTCGCAAGTGAAACTGGAATTTGAAAGTTATGATGAGAAAACATCAAATTACACAGCTTCCAGCAAATTATTTGTTGGTGTTCAAACCTGTAAATCAATCTGGCATTAGCTACATACTTCCGTGTTTACCAACTGCTTGGAATGTGGCTATATTTTTGTTGTAATAATAATCAGGATGCAAATGATACCAATTCCAATATTTTAATTACTGAGCTTTAGGGAAGGAGGGACAGAATATTGGAGTACGTATGGAGAGTGTACAGTCTCCTCTGTCTCCTGACCTTGTCAAATCCTCATTTAACAGTGAACAAGCAGATTCTCAGCTAACCTGAGCTATCTGCAGCAAGATTTTAAGCAAATAAATAAGTATAAAAAAATGCAGAGATTATAAATTAGGGCAGACAAATCTGTATCTAGACTCATGCCTGCAAAGAGCATTCTATCAATATAGTGAAATGCTAATCTCCTAATTAACAACCTAATTAGGTAATTATGGCTTTGCAGAGGGATGCCTAAATGAAATATGACAACATGGTCACCTCTTTATATGGCACCTGTGGGCCTTTTCAGCTGTCACCGCAGAGAGTGCAATATCAATTTGAACAGATGACAAAGTGTTGTCATTTTTCATTCTGATATCGTACTGAACGGTTTGGATAGAAGCAGTTTAGAGAAGCGGCATCTTGCCTGGCTTTTGCCTAATCTAAATATGTGCAAACACTTTGCTTCATATTTAATGTCTGCAATTAGGCTTGTTTTTTCCAGCCGGCCGGCAAGCACTGCTTCCACACACGCTCCATCGGCAACGCCGGCCCGCGCCGACCCCCGCGCCGCCGTCCTGCCATCCCAGCCCATCCCACCCCAGCCCACAGCACGTGCGCCTGACAGCTCACCACCCAGAAAAAACACGAGTATCTGAGCTCATTTGTAAGGCTTAACTGCCGATTTTAAAACAACAAAACAAACCCAGAGTACCTTTTCAATACCACACTGCAAATCCAGCTTTATTTTTATTCCTGATGAACACATTTCTCCAGAAACAGGGAAGAGATGCTGCCTATGAGCAGGTGACTGTGCTTGGGCTGCACAGGGAGCCGGAAAGGACCTTTCCACAATGGCACCGCACGTTACACGGAACCATGACTTTCACTCATATGCCTAAAATGCTTTAAAGACACTTTGCCAAGCTTTAACATTCCTAAGATGAGCAAATAAAATACCCACTTGCAAACAGGAGGATAAAGGCGTAGGCTCAGACTGCTCAAATATGAGACTAGAACTTCTATGTTGGCTCTTCTCATTGTGGTATTCAGGAGCCTAAAAAACCACCATACCTTTTAAAACCACCTATACAAACCTCAGTCTTTAAAAAACCAACACAATTGCCTGTATAGTATTGAGAGTGATGCCATGTTGTTTGGGTTTTCCTGAGCAAGACTCTCAACTATGTCTACACTGCAATTAGCAAGTGAGCATAGACGTCGTTCACAAATTGCCGGTATTTCACACAGCCGCTTTGTAACACCTCAGCAGAAACACACACACAATTAATATTCAAATGCACCCTGGGGTCTTTGTCAGGGGTCCTGCCTAACAGAACAGCCCTCACTTGGTCACTCATGACAAACACGGAACTGCTGTCAGCAAAGCCTAGGACAGCGGGCTCAGGACAAGGCGCTTCCAAGAGGAGGCAGCATCACACCCCCGGCCCCCACCACAAACCATCTGCAGCACCGACCCCCTGCGGCAGCACTTGGGGTGTTCCCAGGGCCAGCGCTGCTGCGGTTCTGCTGCAGCCCAGAGCTCGCAGCCCGGCTCCTCCTGCAGGGCAGGACGCAGAAAGCCTGAGCTCACCCTCCCCATCCCCAGCGAGGCACTCGGCCATCGCCAAGCGTCCCACAGAGCTGCCACACAGGCATCCTGCTGCTCCTGCATGGGACTCTGCACATCGTATTCTGTCTATTTGCTGTCCCATTTGTTAATATAACTGACCTTTCCTCACACTCACGACTTAGGAGGGTTGGGAAGCTCTGCTACAGAACGCACAGCACAGACTGTTGCCAGGCTGCGGCACCTGCTGGGCCTGCGTTGGTCCAAGGGGAAATCCAGGGAAGAGCTCAGGCGTTAGACACATTGGTTATTAGTTGCAACTGGGTGAAACAGTGAAACCACAAACAGAAGATGAAAGGGTGTAATACACAAGACCTGAAACATAACTGAGAAAGGAATGTACTAAATTGGTTCCAACTCACAGTTATTTCTGTACAAGTCTATATGGAGATGATGATCTAAATTTTTTTTATCTAACCCAAAAAAGTGTCCGTGAACAGGTCTGCTCTGAATTAGAAAAGATAATGAAAGGACTTTAATTCCCAACATTACATCTACCTGGTAATCCCTGAAACCTCAAATCATGTGGAATATAGGAAAGCCAGGTTTGGTTCTGGAATTCCTCACTGAGATGATCGCTAAACTTCCACTAACACTGAAATCAACTCCTGCATCTCTCGGAAACCGTTTCTCGCTCCTGCCCGACGTTCCTGCGGCGAGAACGCCCGTTCCAGCAGCGCCCGCCGGGCCCGCGCCGGCCCGCACCTCGCGACCGCCCGGCGCGCGGACAACGCGGCCACGGGACACGCGGTGCCGCGCGAGCAGGGAACGGGCACGGAGGGACGGCGCGAGCCCCGAGCAGCCCCCGAGCGGCCCCGGAAGGCGCCGGCTGCCCGGCCGCTGTCCGGCCGCTGCCGCGGGGCTGCACCGCTCCAGCCGCACGTCCCGCTCACCCATTCTCCCCTCGGACTCCGCCGCCCGCCCGGCCCGCTGCCCGCAGCCGCTCCCGCCCCGGCCCAGGGCGGGCGGACCCGCAGCCCCGGGAGCCCCGGCTCCCTCCGTGCTCGGGAACAGCTCCCCAGCGGGCTGACCACGGGCTTTTAAGGGAAGCAACGAAGCGAGGGTTAGAGCACGGAGCGCCGCTGCCTCTGCCACCCAGCGGGGCGCCCCGGGGAGCCCCGTGCCCGCTGCCGGCCGGTCCGGGCAGACACCCCGCGGCCGGGCCCCCGACCGCCCCCCGCGGAACCCGCTGCAGGGCCGGGGCGAGGGCCCCGCACGCCTCCGCACTTACAGGCTCCGCCGCCGGGCGCTGCGCGGGGCCGCGCCGGCGCCGCCTCCTCCCGCCGGCGGGCCGGGCAGCCGCTGCCGGGGCCGCAGGACGACGCGGAACCGGGACCGCTGGGCCGCGCCGCGACCCGGAAGCGCAGCTTCCGGAAGTGACGTTCGCGGCACGCCCATGCGCATGCGCGCTCGTGTGTGCGGCGGGAGCTGCGGGCGGGGGCGTGGTCCCGCTTCCGGCCCGCCCGGGGCCTCGGCGGCGGCCCGGGCTCCGGCGCGGCCTGTGCCGCCGGTTCTTGCCGCGCGGTGTCCAGCAGCGGCCCCGGGGCTGCGGAGCGAGGGCAGCGCCGTTCCCGCCGGCCGCAGCGGCTCTGCAGGGCGCGTGTGTACAAGTCCCAGTGGTAACAAACGGAACGAGCAGAAACAGTGACAGAAACTCCTCAGCCGCCCCGAGGCGCGGGAACAGGCCTGCGGGGGACTGCGGTAACCCCGAGTTCCTTCCAAATGCACTAGATTTGTATTTATTTTGTGGTTTTACACCAAACTTTCCACACAGCACTCGGTACACAAACGCAAACAAAGGGAACCGCTAGAAAAAATTTATTAACCGCACCCGCCGCGCTTAAACCCGGGAGGAGCGTCCTGCGGGGCTGCCCCGCGCTCCCAGCACCGCGCTCTGCAGCCCGAGGCCGCTGGTGCCGGGGGAGCGAGCGTGAGCCCGGCCACCCCCACAGGCCCTTCAGCCTGCGCCTCCGCGTCCTGGGGCGTTACCGGGTGCTGCCTGGACTCGTTTTCCTTTGGGCCTCTGTTCATGGCCGACCAGCCTTTGTCAGACCGGCCTGAGCAACTCCTGTGGAAATAGTGAGACAACACCGGTTAATTCCGTGGCAAACCGTGACCTCGCCACCTTGAACAGCTGTACATGTCAACAAAACGCAACTTTTACCAAGGACGGTAGAGGAGGATGTTGAGGAGCATCGCACAGTGCACCAGCGGCACCTGAGGAGACGCGTGTTCAACACCATTCCGAGCAGACAACGACGGAGCGAGGGCAGGAGCTGGAACTGCTCCAGCAAATGGCAGATCATGGCGATGTGAGGCCGTAACCAGGAGGCACCGCGGAGCACAGGGAGCCCTCCAGCAGCCCTCTCATGCTGGAGTTACTTGACTCAGCCTGATAAACCAGGAGAAACAATAACCCAGAAGAGTTTCGCTGGTTTGGTGAGGTGAACTGCATCCGTGTGTGGTGAGCCAGGCACCAGAGCTGGCACAGGGACGCGCCGTCCCGTTTGCATCAGTGCCAGGTGGCCACGGGAACGGGCCGTCTCCTCTGGGAAACTTTGTCCTCAGCAGACAAATGCAAACTGATCTGTGAAATAGACAAAATAATAATAATTTAAAAGATCTTTGGATTAGCATTCTTAATAGATTTGAATGACACTAGGAAGACAGTTGCTTCAACCAGAAAATGGCACAGTAATCAAGACGGAGGATAATTAGAATTTGAATGAACATGCTAATTGAGTGGCAGGACAGTAAAAGTTCTGTCCACCCACAGTAATCCTCAACGGTTCAATGTGACCCTGTGAGCCAGGTCAGGGCTCCCGCTCGAGCAGGGGACACCCACGTTACGGTGCTGAGTGGAGGTCCCGTGACGGTGATGTGGCCGTGGTTGAGTGACGACGCAGCCAGGAGAATGTGGAGCTGCGGTTCGGGCACAAGGGGTCGGAGCTGTTGGGCACCGAGCGTCAGACCAGGAGATTTTGAGCTTGGACGTGACTCCAACTGCAACCGTCCATCACAGGTAAAGTACATACAGTGCATTAAATGTCGTTGTAACTGCTCCTGCGGCGCTCTCACCACGCTGCAGGGGGTTTCTCTTCCCTGAGAGGTCTCTGTAGCAACAGGGTTGTTACACACCACTCAGAACACGGATCACGATCAACTTCCCCTCTGTGTTTGCGTGGGGCAGGTGTTCTCCGTAAGAACAATTCGGGGTGGAGGGCTGGCGGTGATCTGAAGATAACCCCTTCACACAATGGAGTCTTAGTTATTCTTTATAGATGTTTATTTTTCTTGTCACATTTTTGGCAGTGTACACATAAGCAAACAGAGTTGAAATCAAGCTCTGGCTGCTGAGTGGCGCCCTTTGCGGCACGGCTGCCGAGCCAGCGAACCGCCCCGCGGGCTCCGGCCCGGGACGGGGCTTGGCTGCGCGGGCGGCACCGGACTGCCGGGCCCGGGGCCTCTTCAGGGCCAGCCTTCCCGCTGCCGGGGCTGCCCCAGCCCAGAGAACTGGGGGAGCCGGCGCGGAGGCGCTGGGGCAACCGAGAGGCCTCAACCCGGCGTTACCATAACAACAGAAGGGGCGGGGCCGAGCGGCTGTCGCCCCGGCCACGTGGCTGTTCGAACAGCCCAATCAGAAGTTTCTCAGCCAGGGGGCGGGGCCTCCGCGGGAGCAGGCAGGAGCAGCACCGCCCCGCGCACGCTGAGTGGCCAGCGCCGCCTAGGGCTTCCGCCCCCGCGCGCTCCGATTGGTCGCCGCACCCGCCGCTCCCGGCCGAGGCCGCCCCGCCCCCGGGGAGCACCGCCGCCGCTCGGCCCGGCGGGAGGGCGACCCCGCGGAGCCGGCCCCGTGAGGCGGGCGGCCCCGGGCGGGGCGGTGGCGGCGGCGGCCCCGCCCGGCGGGGAGGGCCGGGGCGGGGCGCGGGGCGGCGCGGCGCGGCGTCCCGCGGGAGGGGCGGGGCGGGGCGGGGCGCGGCGGCTCCGCGTCCCTCTCGCGCGCGGCCGCTCTCCTCGCTCACAGGGTGACACGTCCGCGGTGAGTGAGTGGCGCTGGCAGGCTGTCAATCGCACCGGAGCGGCCATCAAACAACATAAAACACACACGGGCACCGGGCGGCGGGGCTCATAAATTCCAGCGGGCTGATATTTTTGCACATTGCTTTGCAGAGAGTGTGTAATTAATTTTTTTACAGTTCTTTCCCCGTTATTTCCGCTCTTTTCTTTGCACAAGTTCAAACTTTTGATTGCTGCTGTTTTACCCCCGTTGCACAGACTTGGGATCATTTGTTATTTTTTGGGGGGAGGGCGATTAATTTTTTTCCCACTGTGATTGTGTTTTCTTGGCTTTTTTATGTTGCAATTTGGGGGTGGGGGTGTTCGCCTGGTTTGTTGTGGTTTTTGCTGTTTGCCACCCTCCTAACTTCTTAAGGATTTGAAAGCGAGTTTTTTGATTTTGTATTTTTTTTTTAAATTTTGCTTTTTTTTTTGCAAAGAAGATTTTTGGACAAGTGGGGAAAGACATAAAAAGCAACAGTAAAAGTAAAAAAGAAAAAAAAAAGCTTTGGAGGAAGATTGTACCAGGAAAACTGCAAAGAAACCTTATCAACTCATTTATCCAAGCCACAAATATGATGATGATGAAAGAAGATTGTAACTAAAGAAGAGAGTGATTTACTGCACTGGGAAGGAGAGAGTGGAATAAACAGCTGAGATCTGGTCAAAACACAAATACTGTTTTTTTTGTTGCTTTCTTTGGCTTCTTTTATTTTTCCTTCTGCGGGGTGTGTGTGCAAGAGCGCAGCGGAGTCAGGAGCCGCAGAGCCCGGCGCCCGCGGCTGCCCCGCGCCCGCTCCGCGCTCCGCCCGCCGGCCCGGCCGCCATGGACGATCAGTCCCGGATGCTGCAGACTCTGGCCGGCGTGAACCTGGCCGGGCACTCGGTGCAGGGGGGCATGGCCCTGCCGCCCCCCCACGGACACGACGGGGCCGACGGCGACGGCAGGAAGCAGGACATCGGCGACATCCTCCACCAGATCATGACCATCACTGACCAAAGCCTGGATGAGGCACAAGCAAAGTTGGTTTCGTCTCATTAAACCTTGTCTCTCTCTTTTTCTTTTTCCTTTTTTTTTTTTTTTGCGTGTGTGTGTGTGGGTTTTGTTTCTCTCCTTCCTGCTCCTCTGCGGAGACCTGGAGTCTCACAATTCGAGCAACTTCTTGGTGCCGTAGGAGAAATTGTAAGCAGCCGAGGCAGAGCCGAAGTTGCTATTTAATGAATTTAAATATATATATATATCTATATATATACACACATATATATATAGAGATATATATATATATAAAATAAATGTAGCCGCGTGCGATGCCGATGCCGTCGGCCGGTGCGGAGCCGGGGCCCAGCCCTGCCCGTTCCGCCGGACACGGCCCCGGAGCCGCTCTGTCCGTCCGTCCGTCCGGCGGGCAGCTCCGCACTCTCCCTGCGAGTGCAACTTTTTTTCCTTCCTTTCTTTCTTTTCTGTCTCCCTGCCCTCCAAGTGTCGGCAGATAAATTACAAACCTGACAAGATATTGCTGCTGGGGGGAAAATACAGAACAAAACAAAAGCCAAACAAAACCCCAAAACAACAAAAACCCAAACAACCCCCCAAACCAAACCCTGTTTTAAATCACAGTAAATACAAACGCAAAGAATGTTAACTCTGCAAGTTCCCCCCACCCCAATCTCCTTAATAAATCAGTTATAATATCGCAGGACGGATCGTACCGGAGACAAGGGAGGTTGATTTATACCCCTTCGGCCGGGCGGCATTTGCACAAAGATAATTCGGTGCAGGAGGCAGAGGGAAGGAGGGGGACCCCGGGCCTCCCGCTCGCCGGCAGCCCCGCGGCCCGGCGGGGACACGCGGGCGGGCGGCGGCGCGGCCCGCGCCCCGGGCTCGGGCTCCCGCTCGGGAAGGCGCCATGTTGCTGGGAGCCGCGTTAACCTCTTGTCTCTGCTCTCTTTCAGGAAACACGCACTGAACTGCCACAGGATGAAACCCGCCTTGTTCAGCGTCCTCTGCGAGATCAAGGAGAAAACAGGTAAGGGCCGCCCGCGCCGCCGCAGCCATCTTGGTCCGTCCTTCCTTCCGCCGCCGCCGGGGCCGCTCCTGCCGCCGCTCGCCCCGCCGCAGCGGGCGGGAGGTGCCGCCGGCCGCGCTGCCCGCGGGGCCCGGCCCGCCGAGCGGAGCGCAGCGCAGCGGAGGGGCCCGGCCCGGCCCGGCCCGGCCCGGCGGCGCCGTCAGGCCGGTTCGCAGCGCCATGGCGCGGGGGAGAGCCCCGGCGGTCCCTCTCAGCCGCGGTGCCTCCGCACCGGCCGCCCGCCCGGCGGAACCCTCGGCACAGCTGGGTCACCTCACTTTTGCTTTTGTTTGTTTGTTTTTTCCCGGGCTGCGCCGCTCGCAGCGGGGCCGGAGAACGTGGTGCGGGCGGCGGGGCAGCGCGGGGAGCCGGTTCGGGAGCCGGTTCGGGGAGCCCCGGCTCGGCCCCCGCACGGCCCCCGCACGGCCCCGGTGCCCGGCCGGGCGCTGCGGCTCCGCGGGCTCCGCTGCTCCGGGCGCTGCTGTCTGAAATGCCGAACATTTTCATCTCAAAAGTATAAAAAATATTTTTTCCTACGTTAATGCGACACTAATAAACTGTTGGGTTTTTTTAGAGGCATTTCAGGGGATTTTTTAAAATTTTTTTTTCACATCACTGAATTTAGAGATAATTTTTTTTTAAAGAAGAAAATTTGCAAAGTGTTTTCCCTTGTGTTATGTGGATAAGAACATTTATTATGAGCTGGGTTTAAAAATAAATATATGCATTGTCTGGCTTTTTAGCTCTATTTGATACTCAGTCACATTCCCGTTAATTACACACTGAAAAAATAAGACTTGACGAAAACAGCAAACATGAAATCATTGCAAACCTCAGCTGAGAAGCCTAGAAGTGCACAGTTCTCAGGAAATTTTTAGTGCCTTATGTCCAAGGGTTTCTTTGCTACCGGGGATCCGCTTGAGTTTGTGCTGACAGCTGAGCACTGGGGCATGGACCGTGTTGTGAATATTAAGATCGATTCTGCTTTATATTGCATTACATTACCCGGGATAAGGGGATGATCCCCGCCTGCCCTCGCTCCCCACCTACCTGCGTTGTGCCTCCGCCAGCTCGCGCCCCTTCCCGTCCTGTTTGGCTGTTTGTTCTCTGCCTTTCCCTAAACTTCGCGCCCGTCCTGCCCGAGCCCGCCAGCGACCTGCCCTGCAGGGTCAGACATTTTGCAGCAGGCAGATTTCAATTAAGGAGGCAGGCGGAGGTCCCGCCATCGCTTTATTTGCAGAGGGCTTAGCCTGGCTGCTTTGAAAGGAAAGTGTAGTCAAGCACATGTCAGGGGTGAGCTGGGAGGAATCCCGAGTCCCTCAGCAGCGGGAGCGCTGGTGGGGGGGGGGTTCGGTGGGGCCAGCACCGATCTGGAGGCCGGAGGGAACCTGACAAGAGACTTTGTGGTCCGCAACGTTTCGGGGCGTTTCAGGGGTAACTTGTGAGTTGGGATCCTGCCTTTGTGCTGTGACTAGACAAGCCAAGTTTGCAAGTTCTCTCTTTGTGAAATGGCTGGGAACCAACAAAGAGTGAAGGCGTCCGCCTGCCCAAAGGCCAGATCCCGCAGCAGAGGAGGGACAGGATTAGCGCTGCGGGTGATTGATGGGGATGAATCCACACCCCCCCAACCCCATTCCCGCAGGGGACCTTCCCGCAGGGTCTCCCACTTGAGAAGCACCGTCTGTGTAGGTTTAGTTCACGTGCCCAAGCGAAGAAAACGTGACAGTAAATTCTAGCATATTTTCTGCGAGCTGTTGTAGTAGGAAACAGCTCAAACAATTCTGAACTGGAAGGGTGAGCGGTCTGAGATGCAATTAATGCAGAGGTCCCCTCCTCCCCCTGCTTCTCTGCATTGTCCTGTGGTCCGAGCACTTAGACCCGGCTGCAGCCGGGTCACGCGCCGCTGTTCAGTTGGGTTTAATCAAGCCCAAAGTTTGCCTTGGTGCCGGCAGCGGGAATTGCCGTGATGGCTTTATCGCTGCCTCCTTCGGAGAGAAGGACGAGGGTGAGGAGGGCGGCTGCAGCCTACACCTAAAGCGTAATCGCAGTCGTGTCTGTTCTGAAATAAGTCGTGCAACATCTAAGTCATTTTTCTATTGAATTTTGTATTTTTTCTACTCTGGTAGTTTTCAGTGCAGTCAGCGAGGACTTTGTGAGCCTGGTCGTGAGAGAACACGTAGAGGAGTCCTCAGTTTAGGTAGAGCGACTCGGTCCCTTTCCTGCAAGGGTTAATGGACGCAGCGCGCTTTAAAAGCCTCTCTCTGGCTCACTTAGGGTCAGGAGCGGAGGGTTTTTCTTTTTTCTCCTGTGATGTGTTTACCATGTACAAAGCAAATCACTGAGCTTACTGCATGGAGCCTGACATTTCTTTTTTAACATTTTAAAAAGTGCTTCATAATACATTTAAGAGCTTTACAGATATTAATAGATGTGCATTCTTAGAGGCAACCACAAGGTAGCATGGTTTTCATAAAGAAACTGCCGCTTATTTCTTTAATTAGTTCAAAGAAAAACGATGCCCCAAGTTGTACTGAAGCCCCTCTGACAAAGCGCGAGGACGCGGTGGGAGCGCGTTGCGGAGCCTCGGTGTGCCGCACCGTTCACGCGGCGCCGCCGGCGGGCCGGGGTGGCTCACATCTGTTGCATACCTGTGCGGCGCCGCTGCTCGCGCCGCGCGGGAACCAGGACCAGCCTGCGCCTTCGCTGTTCTAAAGAGCTCTTTTTACTGACTAAAAATCCTTCAGAGCTGTGATTTGATTAAACCTCCATTAGCACGCTGCTGTACCTGAGGTACTGGCTATGCTCATGGAAATAGAAATGAAAATGTATTAATTCTTCTGGTGTTAAACCGGTTAGGGAATTGTGATTATTTCCCAACGGATTGACATATTCTTAGGTCCTGGATTGTGTTGGTAGATGGTTTGGTTTTTTTGCTCTTTAAAAATGATTTATATAGATAGGAACACACATTTACAAGACTGTCTGAACGCAAGTGTGCATATGCATGCATGTATACATTCGTTTCCTTATTTACCTCCGTAAGCCCAGCAGCAACAATGATAGCTGCCAACCAAACCCGAATTTACTGTCACCACAAACCCTAAACAGCGTTCATTTACCAGTAAAGCCTAATGGCATACATGATGGTTTGCCAGATTTGTGGCCTTTGTGAGGCTTATAAGCAGGACTGACTTGGGAAGATCATAAAACTTAATGAACTTCTCGACTGCAGGAGGTGTCCGCAGGGGAAGCGAAAGGCCTGCTTGGCTGCTTGGCCTGCTCCAACTGTTTTTTATGTCTAAAGAGAGAGAAGGAAAATGTTCATTAAGAACGTTCTCCCTCCCGCAGAATTTTGTTTTAAAGAATGAAAAAAAATGAGGAATGAAAGCAGACAAATAGTGATGTTAACCACAGGGTTAATTTCTCGCTGTTCCCCATGGAAGCTAAAACCTTATTTTTATTGCTACAACTGTAAGTAGCCGTGTGATGCCATTCGGATGATGAAAGGGCTGTTTGGTGCCCTTCCTTGCTGGAGAGCTCCTGGGTGAGAATGGCCCAGCTCTCCAGGGGCGCCCCGTGTCGATGCGCCGCGAGATCCGTGAGGCAGGTTGGGCGCTCTGGGGACTCTGCGGCCCCGGAGCGCTACCCCCGTGCGCCGGGCTGGCCGGCACTGCGTGACGCGGCTGGCGGCTTCGCCGTGTGTGTGAGCTGCCTCTCGGTGCCGGCACCGTGCCATCGTACACCAGAAAATGCAGCCCTGGCAGTCTTGTCCGAACATTAAAGGATTCAAGTGGAACAATGAAATGGCACTGATAGCATACATATATATTTGTGCATGTACGTGTGTATATGTGTTAGCTGTTTTCTCAGTATCAGCTGTGATGTTATTGTTATTCATTTTTGCTATTTAAAATATTTATGTGCAGTCCTGGTGTTTTTTTCAAGCTGCTAAATACACATTGTTGATTCACCCTGACTCCATATGAAGTGACCATTGTGTGTTTATGTGCGTGCATTTTTTCCTTTAGTCGAAATTGTTCAGTTTCAGTTTCCGTTCTCATACCTCAGTGTCCAAGATTTGTCACTAAGCCCGTGGTTATACTTTGGAACAGTATAGGTATATTTTTTTTTTAATTGTCAGCAAATATTACAAACGATGGCGTGTGGCAGAACGTCGGGTCCTCTCCTCTGTCCTTACGGCAGTGACATTGCTTCTCGTCATAAACGTCCTACTAGGAAAAAATAAATGGAATACCGTATCTTGATTTCATTTGCTCGTCTGTTTCAAACACATTCGGTGTCAGAACTCCGGTGCTTCTCTGGTTAAGCAAACAGGCAGTTTGGTGATCATTGGCATTAGGGAAATCCGTGTTACTCTGTCTCAGAAGCTGTACCCGCGGTGCCCTCGGACCGCGCCGCTGTCCCTGTCCCTGCTCCGTTCGAACAGCGAGCTGCACGCTCATCACCGGGCTCTTCCCCTGTGCCCCCCTCCAGGACAGGTGTGCACCTGCTTGTCAATACCCACTTCACCACGAGCAGGGATTTATTTGATTTTATAGCTATTTTTGAAGTCCTTCATATTCTATTGGAATTTGGCACATTTGCTTGCTTATCTGGAAATACTAAATGATGTGAGTGACTGTGTGGCGTGGTTGAGGACGCTTGTTGTAAGTTAAGGAATTTTTGCATTCAGAGATAAATTATTATAACAGCATGTAGTGAATGCAAAAGAGGCCTTTTTTTTTTCCAGGATTTAACACATTTATCAAGCTCTATTCCTACAGCTTTCAATGAAAAAGTTGTATGATATGGATATTATGCTGTCTTTTTTCAATTTAAATATTGATTTGTGTGAAACATTAATATAATGATATTTGCAGTCTACCGTAGTCAAATATAAGCAGAATTAGACATACTGAATTGTTACAAATGTAAGGCAATATTTAAATACATATGAAGGCTATATTAATAATTACAGAGCAGAGCGCGAGAGAGTCTGGTTTGTGTTTGTCCTCAGTTTTGGGCTGGTTTTCAGCTCCTGGCACGCGGTGGGTTGGTGGCGGTGGGTGAGCGCTGTGCGGTGTGCACCGTGGTTTGGTGGCAGTGGGTGAGCGCTGTGCGGTGTGCACCGTGGTTTGGTGGCGGTGGGTGAGCGCTGTGCGGTGTGCACCGTGGTTTGGTGGCGGTGGGTGAGCGCTGTGCGGTGTGCACCATGGTTTGGTGGCGGTGGGTGAGCGCTGTGCGGTGTGCACCATGGTTTGGTGATGGTGGGTGAGCGCTGTGCAGTGTGCACCGTGGTTTGGTGGTGGTGCACCATGGTTTGGTGGCGGTGGGTGAGCGCTGTGCGGTGTGCACCATGGTTTGGTGATGGTGGGTGAGCGCTGTGCAGTGTGCACCGTGGTTTGGTGGTGGTGCACCATGGTTTGGTGGCGGTGGGTGAGCGCTGTGCGGTGTGCACCGTGGTTTGGTGGCGGTGGGTGAGCGCTGTGCGGTGTGCACCGTGGTTTGGTGGCGGTGCACCGTGGTTTGGTGGCGGTGGGTGAGCGCTGTGCGGTGTGCACCGTGGTTTGGTGGCGGTGGGTGAGCGCTGTGCGGTGTGCACCGTGGTTCGGTGGCGGTGCACCGTGGTTTGGTGGCAGTGGGTGAACGCTGTGGTGTGCACCGTGGTTCGGTGGCGGTGGGTGAGCGCTGTGCGGTGTGCACCGTGGTTTGTCGCTGCGGAGCCGCCGGCGCGGGGCTGACACCCTGGGAAGAGCGCGGTGTTTGTTTTCTCAGCGCTCATGTTTAATGCTATGCGCTTATCAAGGTGATCAGCATGGTTCAGATAACACGCGCCTGACACCGCCTGCCTTTTTGCACCAGCGTGTTGACCTTTTGTCACATTTGCTTTTCTCCGGTAGGCAATTCATGTCCTTAAGTATGAATGGAGTAAATAATTCACATCAATATTTAATATAAATTATTAAAGTTTCTGTCAGCTCCGGTAGTTCACGCGTGTATAAAGTTGGGGCGGCTGATCGGCCGCACAGCTGCGTTTGCCGCTCGGCCGGCCGGCAGCGCTGCCGCGGCGCGGGCTGCACCGGCGAGGGGCCGGCGGCTCGCAGCACCGGGATCCTGCGAGCCGAGCGCGCCGCGCGGTAACGCACCTGCCGTAGAAGGCTCCAGTATGAGATGAATATCCCTCATAATTTCTTTTGTTGTTCCCGTAGTTTTCCCCTCCCCTTTGTGCTGCGATCAGGAGTCCGCGAGCCCGCTGACCCCGGCGCTCTGCTCTTTGTTAGTGGCTTCCCCAGCGCTGCCGCCCCTGCTCGGGCTGGGGGAGCGGGCGGCCGGCTCTGCTGCTCCCTGCCTGCCTTTGGAGACCCCTGAGGAGCGCTAAGATGATGAAGTTTCAGGGATGTTTTAGTCCTTGCTTGTAAATTACAGTTTTTATTTTGCAAAGTAACCTGTGATTGAAAGTAGATTCTGAAAATATTTCTTAGAGAAGAAATGGTGCGATGTCTGATTGAAACAGCTATAATGTGTTCATTGCTTCAAGAATGGGATAAAAACCGCATGGCTTGTGTGAAAGCAGACAGCAAAAGTCATCATGCACCTACTTTTATTTTATACTATTTTAGGTATTTTACTTTAAACTCTCTGTTGGCGATCAGCTCAGTGCATGTTGCACCGTCGTGTGGACTCGCAGCAATATGGGAATCGCTGAGAATCAGGCGTCCCACAGATCAGTCCCTGGGAAGGGGGGTTGCGTCCTGGGTTTACCGGGCAAACCCTCCTGCGATCCTCAAGCCGTGCATCAACATTTAAAGCTGATCTCTCTCTCCTCATTGTCCAGCAGGTGCATTTGTCATATATTGTTTAATTTTTAATTATTTATTGTAGGTGACAAACGGAATTTAGTAATATTATCCCGATTGCTCTCTTTAGAAGAACAATGGCTTTTCAGCAGATCCTGTTGGATATGACAGAACAGGGATATTTCTTTGAAGAAAGCATCTAGAGATCTTCAAGTATACAATCTAAATTAAGATTCTAAACAGGCATTACAGATGCTGGTAACTTTGGCAATTATCATTTTGTTTGGTGAACAGTAGTAAAACAGTGTGCGGTAAAAGTGTTTAGAGAGAGAGGATAAATAAATTGAACAGTTTTGCAATGCAAAGTGGTTTGTGGTGTTTTTGAGGATTTCTTGGCTCTTGCTTAACTGCTATTGTGAAGCCTGGAGCAGATTTTCCCATTGCTAATGCCCTAGAAGTATTAATTCACTTTGATATGCTAATTAGAGGGCATTATGCAAGAAATGAGATTAAGTGGCAGCATGAAGCCATTTGCCTGTCAGTAAATTGAGAGCTTTAGCATCAGGAGGAGCTTTGTTTTTTCTGAGTTTCTCTTGGTTTTGCATATAAATAAAATTGATTGAAAGGTCTAGAGAAGCTTCTAGAACATTGGTGGTTCTTTTTCTCCTTCTATGATTATTTAAACTTCATGTTAAAGCCTTTCTCTGAATATTAATTGATCTAATGGGAGATACTGAACATGAAGAATTTCATTGTATTCTCAGTTACTGTATCTTAACAAAAGGCAAGTATTAGAATTCTTTGTGTCATCTGATTTCTGTGCTATTATTTGAGCTCTATCTCGCAGCTCTGTCTGGAGCGCCCTGCCCGCCGGCCCGGGCGCTGGAGCCGGCCGCGGGGCCGCGGTGCTGCGGGTGCCGCCGGCTCTGCCGGCTCTGCCGGGGCCGGGGCCGGGGCAGCGGAGCCGGGCGCAGGAGCCCTGCCCGTGGGGCCGCGGGCGCTCGTCACCCCGCTCACTCACAGCGTTTCCCGTCGCTTCTCATGCAAATCACACGTGCGTTTTCCTTCATTTAGGAGGGAAGGGGTTGTAATATTGACCATAGATTTTATTCAACTGCCAGAAGCTGTGTTAAAGTAACATTAAGGGATTGACTTACAGCCATAAGAGCGAGGAAATTTGGAGTTAATAGTTAAACTCTGCCCTTAACTCAACTCATTGAACCTATTTATTAGAGCGTATATGATACGTAAGATCACTGTGCTGAGACCTCTGCAGTATTAGGATGCTCCAGGATGACTCAAAGACAAGAGTTTCTGATTTAGTTCCGATTTTCCTGGTGGTTTTCTTTGTGTGTGTGGTTTTTATTCAGCCTCTGAGTTGCTTTACTACAGTTTTGTGCTTAGTTTTCTTTTTGTAATACCGTTTAAAAATATATCAAAGAAGTAATTCTGGAAATTGAACAAAAATGTATCAAAAAATAAAAGCAACCCGAACCCCAGGCCAGCCTCTGTCGTCCCCTGGCCGAGCCTGCAGGCCGTGTGCTGCGCGCCCGCCTGTCCCGCAGGTCGCAGCGTCCATCGGGGAGCAGCGCTGGAGCGACAGTGCTTGTTATGAGCCCCAGTAGTTATTGAAAAGAAAGGAAAAAGGATACAAAAATGCCCCAGAGCTCCGTGCGGGGGCTGTTGATGCTCGCTGCACGTGCTCTCCCTGATCCTGCCAGCTGGAGTCTATCACTGTTGGGGAATTTTTAACGTGAACCGCACAAGACACAAAGCGCCGCGGATTCCCCGAAGCCACAGGGGTTTTCACGTCAGCGCAGGACAAGGGGGTCTGTGCGGCAGGTCCCTGCCCTCTGTCCCTGCCCTCTGTCCCTGCCTGTCTGTCTGTCCACCCTCCCGCTCTGCACCAGCACAGGGTCCAGCACGGTTTTCATCGAACATGCAATGTCCCTGGTTGTCTTAGTTCTCAAGAGCTCCTGAACTGGTTGGCCTGAAGAATTTACAACCCGAAAGCTTTAGTTATCATAGTGAACATTTTTGATACTGGGAAGAACAAAAGAGCACCTGAAACTGCCAATCAGTTTTCACAGAAAGCAGAAGAAAGCGTCACTGGTCTCCAGCTGCTGATATGGAGTTTCACATTGTTGAACAAAAGAGCTCAATGCAGCGTCCCAGGAGCAGCCGCCCCGCGGGCGCTGCGGGGCGCAGGGGGCGCTGCGGTGGGAGCCGGGCGGGGGTCCCGCTGCTGCCCGCTGGGGAACGAGGGTGAGGGACCCCGGCCCAGCGACCGGGCTCGGCCGCCTCGCTGCGCCCCGTGGCAATGTTATCTACCTGAAGGGTTTGTGGCACTTGTGTTAAGCTGGTGCTATGTGTTGAAAAGGATTAATTTTATCAACTATTGGGTATAATTAAAATTGCTACCTGAGAAGTAATCTACTTGCACTATTTACAGTATCCATATTATTCCAATCATGGTGAGCCTGAGCGGAGTCTTACCTGCTGGAGATGGAGAGATTAGGCTTTCCTTAGACTTGGCGTTAATGAGGAATGTTTGTTTTTTTAATTCATGGTTAGACCTCTGCCGAAAGGGTATCGGGTGTTTGGGGCTCGGCCGCTGGCTCGCTCAGCGCAGAGGGAGCCGGTTTGCTCAGGGATCGCTGCGCTCCGCGGTGGGAGCCGCGGGCAGGCGGCATGGCGCTCTGGAAAGGGCGCGGAAAGCACGTGCGTGGATTTGGCGGTTAAAGAAGGACGTCTGCTTTACCGAGGGTTGCAATTACACAACACCCAAATGTTTGCTTGTTTTCTTCCATGTGAGATGCTGGTGGCATGATTAACTGCCGCTAGTGAGAGCAAGTTACAGTGGATTGTGCAATGATTCTTAGTTGACTTCAAGGATGTATTTATTACTATTTTTGAACAAATTATACTAACATGAAAAGTTGTGGGAATGATTGTGCACTAGATAAGGTGATACATTACAGGAGTGGCTGGGTTTATGGAGCTTTATGCTGAGGTTTTCTCAGAAATTATAGCGCAGTCCTGTCACTATAAAACCCGGTGATACAGTTGGTAATAACATGCACTGGAGGTATTTTTAGGATTTCACTTGTTATTCAAATAGAGTGGGAACTATCAGTTTTTCTACCTCGTATTTCTTTGTTGCGCTGGGTAAAGAGGGAAGAGGGGAAGGAAGCGAGGAGGGCAGAGCGGGCCTGGCCGGGGGACGCCACAGCACTGCCGGGCCTGCTGGTGCCACCGGGCCACGGGACAGCGCAGGGACAGCGCAGGGACAGCGTAGGGACAGCGCAGCCGTGCCAGGCCCCGGCAGGGCCACCGGGGCCACGGGACAGCGCAGGGACAGCGCAGGGACAGCGCAGCCCTGCCAGGCCCCGGCAGGGCCACCGGGGCCACGGGACAGCGTAGGGACAGCGCAGGGACAGCGCAGCCGTGCCAGGCCCCGCCGGCCCCGTGGCCGCGGGGTGTCCCGGTCGGGGTGTCCCGGTCGGGGTGTCCCGGTCGGGGTGTCCCGGTTGGGGTGTCCCGGTCGGGGTGTCCCGGTTGGGGTGTCCCGGTCGGGGTGCCCCGGTTGGGGTGCCCCGGTCGGGGTGTCCCGGTTGGGGCGCTGCTGGCAGCTCCGGGTGCCCGCACGGCCGGCGGGAAATCTCGCCTTCCGTTCGCAGCTGAGGACTTTTTTGTGAATTATTTCTTACTTCCTCTCCACTTGTTAGGGCAGTGACGTGATATCGATATGGTGCTTGGGAACTTATTGACTTGTTGGTTCTTGACCTTTTGACTGTGACCAAGTATAGAAATTGAATGTCTGAAAATTAAATGATAGACTCTATATACATAAATTCTTGGATGTCAGTGTATTACATGAACTAATTTCGGTTTACCTAAATTTATGGCATTTTGTGTTCAATAAAGGAAATATTTCTTCCTTTCAATATACTGAGAGTCTAATAATATTGTAGTTGCTAGCACTAAACAAATCAATTCCCTCTTACTGACTGATTATCATAACAGCTGCTGTTTAATCACCGTGATTGTTATGTAACTTTTAAATCTCTAATATTTTGGAGAGGAACAAGCAGCATCATCTTGCCACGTAAGGACAGGATGCCACTGGTGCCATTGGAGCCGCACGGCTGCGTTGTGCCGGGCTCCAGACTGCATCCTTCGTTAGTTTAGCTGTATTTGCCGGGCTGGGAGCGCTTGCTGAGCAAAGTGCCTGCTTGAGAGGAGACCCAGAGCGACAGACAGTCCGCATCTCGTTTGCGCTGAAGGAAACAGTGGGCATTTGTTTTTCTGCGTGGAAAACATAGTGTGGTGGCGCCCGATGAAAACGCCGAGCATTGGCCTCTGATGCGCGGAGGAGCGAGCTCGGTGCGGTGCAGGCGCGGCCGGGGCGCGGCGGTGCCGCCTGGGCCGGAGCGGCACCGGGACCGTGTCCCTGCACAGCGGAACGTGGTGCTCCGCGAGGGCCGCGAGGCGGCCGTGGCCAGCACTAGTGTAAATATTTGTACAACAACCATGTTCTACAGACTCCGATTTAATGGTAAAAATCTGCCCGGAACGCCTGGGTAAATATATGCTGAAGAACAGAAGCCTATTCACTGAAGAAACAATTGACTTTAGGTTCTTTGTTGTTAAAGTGGCCCCTGGTGATCGGCTGCGAGGAGCAGATAGTGGCAGCGGCTCCTGGCAGTGCCCGGCACGGGGACGGGGACACGGGGACGGGGACGGGGCCGGCGTCACCACCCCGCTCCCCTGCACCGCGGGAAGGGGAACTTGTCAATGGAAGAAAAAGAACTGTAATCGCACATTTACATATGCTCCTAATTGTTGATTTGGGGATTTTCTATGAATATAGCTTCACAAAACAGATGCTGTTTAAGAAAAGGGGGAACATAATTTTGTGGGCAATGAATTAAGTGTTTTTGTGGCCCTCTCATCCGTAGCTGGGAGCAGTTTGTGGACCGCGTCTGTGAACGCCGCTCATAATTGTTTTTCACACATAAGTTATGCAAATGAGCTTTTATGGCAACTGGCATAACAATTAGCATCCTCCAGCAATATTTTAGCAGGTTAATTGCAAAATTTCTAAATTGTACATCTGACTTGTTAATTAGGCATGACAGAGGTGGTAAAATAGTTATCTTCAGGCAGTGGCAGCCAGGAGCTGCTTGAAATGCAAAGAGCAAGGATTGATTGGATTTGAGGGTTAGGACTGTGGGAGCAGTGCTGTTGTCAAGTGCCGCTGAGCAGCTCTGCTCTGCTCTGCTCAGCTCTGCTAGGCTCAGCTCAGCTCAGCTCAGCTCTGCTAAGCTCAGCTCAGCTCTGCTTGGCTCTGCTCTGCTGGGCTCTGCTCAGCTCTGCTTGGCTCAGCTCTGCTCTGCTCTGCTCGGCGCTGCCGGCGAGCACAGCCGCGCTGGTGCCGATGCTGATGCCGGTGCTGATGCTGGTGCTGATGCTGGTGCTGATGCCGGTGCCACGGCCGGAGGATCCCGTGGCCCGGAGCTGCCGTGTTGCCCTGCTCTCCCACGCTGTGCGCCCGGGCCCGCGGAGGCGCAGCCGCAGACTGAGCTGGGAATCTCGATGCCATTTACAAATATGCCTGGAAGTTCAGCTGCTGGCACGGAGCAACGATACTGTATTTTAGCCTCGGTACAAGGAACATTGCTGCCCCCACACCTTTGCTGAGCATTCTGCCTTTTCTTAAATTGCAACCTTTACTGCCCAATATTTTAATATGATGTTGATTACATTTTACAAGCTTTACTTACTCAGCTTATTTCTCTTAAATCCTTGCTTTCAAATATCTTTGTGTGTCTTATAATATTAATCGTATTAAAATACAAAAAACCATGATATTTGCAATAATCCCCTTTTAGGCTCTCAGAGGTATGTCTGAATGATAGAAAAAGATTGTAACAGGAAAGTCTTCATAGTGTAATGTGTTCCCAGCAGTTCCACCAGCACCGCCCGGAACAGGCGATCACACGTTGCAGCAGAGGTACAGTCTGTTTGAGTCGTGTTAACGTCATTTGCCAGCCCCGTATGTTTTAAATACATTTTACTGTATTCGACTGCTGATTTGGGAATAAAATACATATTTCTGGGCTATTTTACTATTTAATAAGTGAAAGGGCGACAACAAGCAGCAACAGCCCTGCAGAAGCGCCTGTGGGAGGCAGAGCAGTGACCCCGCTCCGCTGGTTCTGCCGTTGTCTGCACTTTGCTGCTGGACTCTGTATGTTGGGGCGTGAATAAAGTCAGTCAGATTTTAGTACATATGTAGTCCCTGTAAGCAAAAAGAAGATCAGCTTAAGCACATGTGAAATTTCATGTCCTCTTCTTTCTTTATATGCATTTTATTCATTTAACCACATGGTTTTTAAAATTGGGATGTTATATTTTCATTTAAAAAGTAAATGTTCCTGCATGCATAACTGTTCTAATATTTTACATTTTCTTGTGACATGTGTATATGGAGTAAGTGCCATTTATGATATGTTGTCATCAATAATTTTGTCACAGAGAATAAAAGCCTTTAAACTCATCCACCCACTGGAACGTTTTATCATATTTATTTTAAGAGATATGAAATTAGCAGAACAATTGAGCCCTTTGTATGTGGGAGATGCAAATGTAACTGAATATTTACCTTTAATGAAGGGCAGCATAAATATCTCGGTATCAATAAATTATATGCAGTAGCGGAATACTGCACAGACACCTAATAAATAGTTCCTTTTGCCCCTAGTTCCTGAACCGCATTATCTTTTAGGGTCGTTTAATTTACAACCAACAGTAGAATTAAATATCAGGTAACTTTTGGGAACTGTTGCAACTGGAGCACTCTCGGGGGTTACCCGGCGCAGCTCCAGCGGCGGATCTGGGGACGGAGCCACCGTTGTAACGAGGGTCGCGGGGACACCTCGGCTGTGCGGTGGCTGTTGTCACCGTGCGGCGGTGGCACCGGAGCCGCGTGTGGGCAGGGCGGCACTGCCACGTCGCACCCCGGGTTAACCGGCCGTCCAGCTGTCCAGCGTTGACCATCCTGTGCAGGAATTCTGCTGGAGTCTGCTCGTTAGTAGTGCAGGAGGGTCAGATGCAGAGACTGGTACAAAGCAAGTGCTCTCATGGTAATGATGCTGCTATTTATAGATCCCATTTCATTAGTTGCAGAGTTTCAGGGAAGAGATTTTCTCTAGGGGAAATGGATACTTGAAGTTCATTTTCTTCCTGATGCACATTAAGGCAGAAACGTGAACAACCTTCAGTATAGGACACACGGTGACAAGGTTTGCTTTGGCCGTTTTCCCTGGATGTACCTGCGCTCGCCTCCCGCGCAGATGTGAGTTGCTGACCCGGATTCCAGCCCGGCCTCCTTGCCAAATACCTCCACGATTTTTTGTCATGAGAGGGATATTTTTCCTTTCCCTAAAGGAATTTGCTGTTTAAAGGTGCCACGTCAGTGCAGCGAGCAGTGCGGAGAGGGTTTGCTTTACAGAGCTGTGCCCGCGGCTTGGCCGGCGCCGCGCTCGCCGCAGCCGTTGTCTGCAGTGCCCGCAGCCTCCCGGCCGCGCAGGACGGGGCTCCCGGTGCCCACCAACAACCGCCCGGTGCTCACCAACAACCACCCGGTGCTCACCAACAGCCGCCCGGTGCTCACCAACAACCGCCCGGTGCTCACCAACAGCCGCCCGGTGCTCACCAACAGCCGCCGGCGTTTCCGGGAGCATCTGAGAACTCAATTGCTCAAACACACTTAGTTCCCTCCTGTGACATTCAGATAAGCAAAGCTCCATATAATTTTTGCCTGTCTGTATTTCTAGCGCTTTCCTTCTTGGAATTCTTGACATCTCGAGTTATTATTTTTTTTCCTTTAAGAGAATATTTACTTAGTTAGTATTCACTTAATTAGAACTGACTGTTTAATGTTTTCTGGGAGGGTATTTATGGTATTTTCTTTGCCATATTTGCATTCCAGAAATTAAGTCCCCATGCCATTATTCGGCAAGGCTTTCATACATTAGAATGATGAATTGAAAGCAGAAATGGGAAAAAGACTGCAATGCAATGAAAATTTAATCAGCGTCTTCTGCTGCTTTAATAAGGCAAATAATTCTTATTGGCCGCTGCGTTAAGGTTTCTAATATTTAATTCATAACAAACCTTGCATTATTCCGCAGCAGCATCGACAGCTCCACTTTGCTGCCTGCCAACAGGCAACCATAAAAACTTAAAAGCAGATGTAAACGTCTGAAACAAGGAGACTGATTGGATCTAAAGCGGTCAGAAAAAATCAACACCGTTGCCAGAGAGTTTGATGAATCTTTACACACACTTTAGCAATGCACAAATGATATTAATTAAACTCCTTAAATGGGCTGATTTTGAGGATTTGAGGTGACTTTTTGAAATGTGCAATTGTTAAGTGCCGTGCGGCGGCGCTGGGCACATCCAGGTCATTTTCATCTTCAGGGCGCCTGTTCTGTTGCAATGGTCGGGTTGCTGTGGTGTGTGTGACGTGTGCGTGGAGCGCTGGGCTTCAGCAACAGAACGGGAGCTCGTCCTCCCCGCGCTGCCGCCGGCTCAGAGCGCGGCTGGGGAGCGTGGGGAGCGCCGCGGCCGCGGTGAATCTCGGCCCGCAGCCGCTCGTGCCGGGAGGGCCGCGCGCAAAGCGAGGGCGCGACCCCTGCCCCGAGCCGTGCGGCCCCGCGGAGCCGTGCCATGGGCGCAGCGCCCGCTCCGCCGCACGGGCTCCGCCGGCCCCGGCGCGTAATTGGTGTCAGCACCCCGGGGAGCGCGGCCCCCGCGCCCCCGGCTCGCCCGGCCCTGCCCGCGCGGAGCTGGTAGCGGCTGGTGGTGAACGGGGCCGGGCGGCGCGGGAACAATGCTCCGTGATGTTCGGGATGACAGAAATTAATACGCGCCGGCTCGAAGAAAGCAATGATTAATGGCAGCGAGCACGGGAATGCTGTCCCTCCTTTAACTCCACTTTGATGGGGATTGAAAAGCAAAAGGCTGTTCTCATTCCCTCTCGAAAGCAGAGGTCACCCAGAGTACATTACAGCCATTTTTCCTCTCTGTTTTTTATTTCATAAATATTATGATAAGCATAGATTAGATGGATTTTTTTCACAGAGGCTTAAAAGGACATTTTATGTCTGTTTGCTGTTTGCGCCCAACAAAGAAATCTGATTTCTTCTGTTTACGTGTTAGATCATTTTACTTCGCAGCGGAATAATTAGTGTAATTAAGAATTCCAAGCTCGCCGGCGTGCTGGCTTTTCTCAGCTCTTGCAGATGGGGTTGCGCGGTGGCCGTTTCCAAAGCGCTGCCGGGTCGGCCGGGGACGGGAAGCGCTGCCGAGAAGAGAAAAGAAAGCTTAAAAATCCAGGATTCCGCACTGAATTTTTGATGTAAATATATTTTGCAAGATCCTGGCGCTTGTCAGCGGCTTTCTGAGCTATTTGATAAAGAATCTTTATTCTACAAGAAGACCGAAATAACACAACAGTGCTTTGGATAATGAATTCTTCATCTGAGCAGAACTTTAAAACAAAGTACAATGTTGGCATTTTTTTCTTTGAGCGAGAGGGCTGATACATCCTTGGGATCCGACAGGAAGACATAAATTAATAGAGTTCTGGAGATCAGTTTCTCATTAATAATCCATTTTGTCATGGTTCTTGGCATTGTCAGCCTGGTAGCTGGTTCATATTTTGCTGAGGGATAAAAGCCCATGATGTCTTCAGGCACAGCACAAGGAGAAGGAGTTTATCATCTTTCGGAAGAACCATCTCTGAAAAATAGATTGTTTTGCAGGAAATAAATGTCAATTTCCAGTTTTATGCGTTTTTAATCTCCAGGTTTTTAATGTATACAGTTGCAAAAACAGCACCTTGAGTTGGGAGAGGTGGTTTCAACAGCCATTGCTTCGCCTTTGTCCTCTGTTCTGGGGGCTGATGGTTTGGAATGGCCACGGATCCCAGGTCTGGCACTGCCTCTTCAGACTCTGCTTTAAAATGTATCATTAAAAATAAAAACGGGTGAACAGAAAACCTTTGTTACCGTTGCACTTCCCCAGCAATGCAGGACATACTCGAAAGGCCAGTGTGTGTTTCCCCAGTATGACGACATGAATTGCAGCCATTCACCCTTTTGGAGTCTTGCATTGGGCAGTTTATGGACGTGGCGGTGCTGGCAGCCTGGCAAACAGCGTCAGGCTTGCGGGGTGCTGGGCTGCGCTGGCAGCCCAAGTAAGGAAGACGGCAGCGCTGATTTAGGTGCCTGCCCTTTATTTCACACACGGGGAGTGACGGGACGCAGAGCTGCCGGGGCCGCGCGCCGGGGGCGCGGGGCGGGGGAGAGGCGGCTCCGGCGGGCTCGGCTGAGGCTCAGCCGGGCTCAGCCGGTTATGGTTCAGTAACAGGTAAACTCTGTTCAAAGGCCCAGGGGCGCGGAGGCTCAGGGGACCAGGAGCAGAGCCCTGCGGAGCAGCTCTGCGGGGCCGCGCGCAGCGGGCTGGCTGGACGTGGCACAGCGTCCCGGCGGGCCAGCGCTGGGCTGGACAGACTGCGTGGGGACCTGGCCAGGGACGGCGCTTCCTTTGGGTGATCTGCCCATCTCCGCGAGCTTAACGTTCCCTCCCAAGGAACGAGCGGAGCAGAGGACGCTGTCGCCGGGTCGTCCCCGCGGCGCCGGGTCGGTCCGCGTGGCGCGGGCTGCAGGCGGCCGTGCCGCCAGCGTGGCGTTCACTGCGTCGGCAGGGGCACACAACCCTCGCAGCTTGCTTTTCTGCTGAAAACAGGCAAGGTTTGAATTATGAAGATTTAGAACATGCTTCCTTACTCGGAGTTGCAAAGGACATTTGTCTCAGCACATTGTAGTGAAATTTTAAAGAGCAGGTTTTGACAGGAGACATTTTGCTGACACAGAATATTTTGTTCACTTCTGACTCTCAAATAAGTGCTACTTCTGTCATAATGATTGATTTATATTCGTTTTAGACCATACATTTTACATCCTCTCCTTTAGTGCTTATGGCTACACAGCCTCAGAACAGCGCAGTTTGAAGCGGTTACGAGCGTGGCGTCACATTCACGTCCCACTCATAAAAAAAATCGGTTGTAACGGGTTGTAGGTATTTTGTGGCATGGTATATTTACAATAAAACGCTAATTTTTATTGTCTCCTGGAAAAGTTATATGAAGATTCCTGTTAAAAAATTGGTACAGAGTTGTAATTTAAATTATTCCCAATAACAGCCTCAGAAGGCGCAGTGACCTGCGCACCGGGCGCTATGGAAAGGGTCACATTCAGCTGCCTTCGGCTTTGCTGCAAATACATCTATATTGAGATATTAAGTTCTTTGAGAATGAAGAAACTAATATTCAAGCAAGGCTTCGGGATAAAAGGGCCTCCAAGATGTTACAGATTTTGGAAATATTTGACAACGTTAGCAGCATCAACTGCTGACAAAAAACCCTCTCTCCAGAAAATCTTTCACAGTTGTGCCAAGAAAAGCAGCTTCGATGGAACATTTTCATAAACTATCATCAGTTATGCAGCAGCAGCTTCACAAATCAGAAATGATATCTTCAGGCACTGCTGTCAAGTGTTATTCAAATAATACCAGCCTCACATTTGAATAACAGCAGACATTTTGAATTAATTAATCAGATGAGATAGTCTAGGCCTTTTCTCATTAGTCTCTGGGTCAGGCATGGGAAGATATATGCGCTGGTGATGATATACTTGTCTTTAATCGTGATTTATGAAGATTTAGGATTGTGTGTGATTTGTCAAAGGTTCTGGGAAAAGGCTGGTGCATATTTCATTACCTAATCTGAGATTGATTTCACGATGCTGAGATACAACCCTATTGTTGGGGAACGCGGGAGCGCAGGTAGACGCGGCGTCCCAGGGTTTTACTGGCTTATCTGCGCCACTGCCAAACAATGCTGTAAACTTTTACTGCCGGCACTTAACGGTTCCTGCTTTAATTATGGGCAAATCCTTCATTCTGTCCGAAGGGGAAGCTTCAGTAGTTATTTAGTTAAACAGCATAACAGACCTTATAACTATGACCCAGTGTAAATCATGGACAAAGTTGGCAAATTTCATGGCTTGGTCATGGTGAAAATATAAAATTTCATGGTTTGTCACAGATTAATAGAAAAATCCTATTAAAACTGTGCAAATAACAGAACAACAAGTTAGTGGAGATCCTTATATGGCACCTTCCTACTCACAGGATTTATTTTAGGTTGGAATCACTACCAACGACCCAGGGCCCTCCGCATGCTCTCCTTCGCTGCACTGGTTTCTGTTCAGTTTAATTAGTATTTGTTGTTTGCTTTGGACTGAATAATTATCGTGCAATTGTTTTGAAGCATTATTTACATAAGAAAGCATGTGTTACATTGCTTCTGCGGGGAAAGGAGCCTTGAAAATGAAATATGGGAATACAAATTGTGTGGGTTTCTAAGTCCTACGACAGCTCTGTCTGGTAACTCGTCAGACTCAGGGCTGTGTCAGGTGCGAGCGCCGGCCGGGCTGCCGCGCTCCCCGCACACCCCGCCTGCTCCAGGCTCCTCTCGGGCTGCTCTGGGGAGAACCGGTTGTCCTGCTCCGTCTGTCCCGTCCGTCTGTCCCGTCCGTCTGTCCGGGCGCTGGCCCCGCCGCTGCGCGGCGCCCGCTGCAGGGTGCCGCTCACACAGCCTTTACGCCGCTTTCCCTTTGCTGCTCGCATTGTACGCGGAATTTTGATCAGTGATACAGGAACCTGGATCCAGGCCAAGCTACTCCAAGCACACTGAGCTCTTCCACTCCATCCTCTTCTGGAGGGAGCAGTTTGGTGCTGAAGTGGCCAATTTAAGAAGAAAACGGCAGTTGTTCTGTATTGCAATAATGATAAAAACGAATCAAAGGACAAATAAGGACTTTGAAGAATCACGTCAAAATAGCCATCACTAATAGCAGTCAGCAAAAGCCTTGTGTCTTAAATAGTCTAGAATTTCACAAATGAAACATTTCAAAAATGACTTTGTGCTATTTTCATATGACACATTCCTTCATAAATATACAGTCTAAAAATACATTTTCAGGGGAAGGGTGCAACGGGTCACGCAATCCCTGCATTCGGAAATCTCGGCCTTTACGGGAGACAAAATGATGAGTCTCGGCAAAAAGGGAAAACGCCACAACATCGCTCCCCTCGCTGGAGAGGCCTCCAAACCCACTGCTGTTCTCTTCAGCCGACTTCCTTTCGTTGTGAAAGTAAACAAGTTGTACCAACTTCGAACCACCTTACAACGCCCAGGTGTCCCGTTTGAGGACGGGAACCCCTGTCCAGTGACGTGCTGTTGTAGTGATCAATATTATGCCTAAACTTCTATAAATATTTTTGTTAACAGAGCTACCAGCGCAGACCCAGTGTCGCTGGGACGCGCCTCGAGGAAACGTGTCCCATTCCCTCAAATTCAGGTGGTATTTCGCTTTAGCATAATACAGCTTGCACTGTATGCGTGGATGCCAAAGATTGGCACTATTACGTGAATACAGGGAGTGCATTCCATGGAGAAGACAGTCATTTCCAAGACTTGTGGACAAGAGGATCTCCTTTTGGAAGAACGTGAGCGTGGACCTTCCATGGTGCCCGGTGCCCGTGTCCCCGCAGCGGCTCGGAGCTGCTGGCCCTGGGGACTCGCTGATCCCGCTGCTGCTGCCGCTTCCCCGCCACGTGGCACCTCAACCCCACGTGTCACCTGAACCCCACGTGGCACCTGAGCCGCGGGCCGGGAGGCCCTGGGGTCCTGCAGCCAGGTCGTGTCACCTGAGCCGCGGGCCGGGAGGCCCCGGGGTCCTGCAGCCAGGTCGTGTCACCTGAGCCGCGGGCCGGGAGGCCCCGGGGTCCTGCAGCCAGGTCATGTCACCTGAGCCGCGGGCCGGGAGGCCCCGGGGTCCTGCAGCCAGGTCACCTGCAGCCCAGGGCTGCTCGCTCGGGTCGATTTTGGAGTTCTGGAGCTGTGCAGCGCCGCCAGGCAGCGTGAAGCGTTTCCGGGCAGGAATTACCGAATGGCAGCGCAGTGTTTTGCGTGGCCTTTGGGAAGATGATAGCTGGTTTTCTGCGTGACTGTTGGCTCTGTTCACGGTACTTTTCTACACTTGAGAGTGCAGAGTGCAGTGCAGTTTCAATACAAACATATACTTCTGTATATTAAGCATGTGCATTAATATATTATTATTACTTGGACTAATAACAAATAGTAGTCAGTCAGTGAGATAAAAAAGGACAGAGTTCAATAGTAATTCTCAGACAGCTCAGCAATTACCCAGACAGCTTGCAGTCAGAAAAGCTGTTCAAATCTGGGATTAGGAGCCACGCTGATGGCAGCTCTGCTGGGTGGGGTTTTACAAGACCGTGAGTATGTTTGCAAGTAATTGCGAGACCCGTTTCCAGCACTCCCGGTGAACGTCCCTGGTACAAGCCAGAATCAACAACTGTAAAAAAACCCTCCGAAAGCCAGTAGGCTGCTTTCCAGAGCCAGTCAAAATCATTTCTGAGTGTTCTCTTTCTGTATCAGGAAGATGTCTGTGCTGGCAAGCATTTGGAGAGTTTTCATCCTTGCTACTTAATGACATAAATCCCAAATTCCTTTCATTTCTGTAACAATAGTCGACATCAAACAAGATGCGTGGCAGCACAGACTTTGTGGCTTTGGTTTTAAAATCCATGCATGTCCTTCCGTTACGAGTGAAGGTGGCTTCTTTCCTCATTACTTTAGGGTTTCATCGATTCCTGTTGGTATTTCCCGCAGCCAGCGCTGCTCCCTGGCCCTGCCGAGCACTTCAGTCCCATCTGAGCCGCAAGGCGTAATCTCAGACCTTGTGTAGGCGCGGGATCAGCGGGGCTGGGATCAGCGGGGCTGGGATCAGCGGGGCTGGGATCAGCGGGGCCGGGATCAGTGGGGCTGGGATCAGTGGGGCTGGGATCAGCGGGGCTGACATCGGCGGGGCTGGAATCAGCGGGGCCGGGATCGGCAGGGCTGGGATCAGCGGGGCTGGGATCAGCGGGGCCGGGATCAGTGGGGCTGGGATCAGCGGGGCTGGGGGCGGTGTTCGGCGTGGTCCTGAGGCGGGGGATGCGGGGAGACGTGGGGGGGCACGTGGGATGTGTCTGGGGGCGCAGGGACCCGGGCACTGGGGGCATCAGCCCCTCGTGCTCCACAGCACCGACGCGGGAGAGCAGGGAGTTCAGGTCCAAACGGCGGGTCTGAAGTGCTGGAATGGAAAGGGGGTGTTGTTGGATTTTGAGCTGTGGTTTAGGGCAGTACATTATTTTTTATGGGCGCATTAAATGCGGTTCCTCCAGCGAGCGTTAAGCCACCTCACCTCCCGGCTCCGCAGCACCAGAGGCGCTGGGCCGAGATTTCCATCTCAGTGGCCTCTCATGCCAATAGGATTGTGATTTGGGAATATAACAAGGCTTTGGGGGCTAAAGTTAATAAATAACCACTGTATTCCCTGTACCGCTTTATTCTCGGTGCCTGGTCCCAGTGCCTTCTCAGCCCAAGCAATTATCAGTCCCTGGGCTGGTGTATTTGACATAAGCCCATATATTCTTTAAGAAAGAAGCCTTCACCACAAATTTTGCTGCAAACAGCCCGTTGAAGGGAAAAGGGTCGTTTGGGTGGTTGAGATCCGTGCTCAGCTGGTGCCGACGGGCGCTGCGTTTCCGTCGCTGGGTCATCTTCAGTCATTCCTGTCGTACCCGGTCCTGACTGACGGAACAGAGACCGCGCTTTCTCCAGCGAATGCGTCCCCCTGTACCCGAGGAGGAAGGCTGGCAGGGGCAAGGTTTTATAAATAACCTTAAAAGCACAGCTCAATAAGCTGAAGTTTGTAGCTAATGGGAAAGTTATAGGCAGCAGGGACTTCAGTCCACAAACCTCTGACTGTTTTCCAGCAGTCTCAAGGGAACATTTAGCACAAGATTCCCCCAAGGAGAAGATCCAGTAAAAACGTTTCCGAGCTGTCCAGTGTTCTTGCCTGTGAGCAGATACCTTGTACCGGGCATCGCCCCGTGTCGCCAGCCTGACATCCGCTTGTGCTCCAACATAATCCTGAAAGCTCTCCCATAAATCAAGCACTTCATGGGTCACAACGCTCGGAAATAACGCAACGCTAGACAGAAACGTGGTGGTGCTGTTCCCAGGACACCGAGGAGTGTGAATCTTGACTAATTTTCAAATGCAAATATGTATGGTTTTGTCGAGGCTGATGTGTGTTAATATGCACTGTTACATTTGTTGTTGCTTCATCCATTCAAATATGCATTGGTTCACGAGGCAGGAATAAGCAGGGATGAGGATGTGGCTCTGGTGTGTTTTCGGCAGCCTTTGACTTTGTCTTGTTTTGCACTTTTCTCGGAGGTTTTGATCACAGGTGCTCAAATCCTGGGACCTGGGGTTTTCTTTTCATTGTTTTGTGTGTGTTTTTTTTCTAGTTCCTTTCTTTTTCCAGGCAGATTGTCTGATAAAGAACCTTCTTGTGTTGTCTGCGCTTCAGTTCTGCTCCTTCCACTGATCTGAAATGCTGTAATCGCGTCTCCCATCTCCTGCTCCTTCCTCTCGCTCTGGAGGAGGCGGCTCCCGCCGCTCGGGCCGTGTCCGCGCCGGGCCCCGCAGGAGCCGCGAGCCGCGCGGGCGGCACGGAGCCCGTGTCCGCAGGGCCACCCGTGTCCGCAGGGCCACCCGTGCTCGCCCTCGTCCCTGGTGGGCCCTGGTGAGCCGCGCGGGCGGCACGGAGCCCGTGTCCGCAGGGCCACCCGTGCTCGCCCTCGTCCCCGGTGCGCCCCGCTCTGCCCTCCCCGCTCGGCTCCGCCGTGGCCGTGCCCACGGGTGTTCCCGCAGCCCGCGGAGCTGCAGGTGTGAGGGCAGCGAGAAGGCAGCGGGTTCTGTGCTGGTGTGCGGCTGATAGGTGGATTTCCACCAGGTTTAGTACACACACGTTACTTCGGTATACGTGACAGCGACAGAATATCATCTCCAGAGGGAGAGCGGGACGGCGTGTTAGCGCCGCAGCCACATACTATGCTTAATGCCGCAGAATTGATTAGTGCAGCGGTGACATTTTGTTATCCTGAGAGACAGAAGCTGGGAGCGTTCTTGCGAGTGCAGCCTCCAGCGGGGGGACATGGCGGGGGCTGCTCTGCCCCGCGCGGGTTTGCCGAGCGCGGCTGTGCCGTGTGCGGCCGTGCCGTGTGCGGCCGTGCCGAGCAGCCACCCTGCTGCAGCAGCTCTGTCCCTATAGCCCAGCACCCGGGCGCTCTGCTCTGCACCGGCGCTGCTCGGGCACAGGCACGGGTTGGCTCCCAAAACCAGGATGCTTCTGGTTATTCTTGGGGCAGGCAACATGTAGTTTTTGTAGGATAATGCTGAGGTAATTGCTTTGTATTAAAAAATTAATATACTTCTATTGCTACTGGAATTAGAGTCTGATTTGGATTGTTACAGTACCCTAGTTTTAGCTTTTAATTACTTCCTACATTACACAGTATCTAACAGTACTAATAGAGTACAGAACTGTCATAGCTTTTGTTTTAAAGTGCAGTACTGTATGGTGCTTAATTGTGTAACAATGTTGTTCAATTACATCTGAAAGTGTTTAATAAAGTATGGCACAGAAAAGCAAATCGGAGTGGCATGTGTTAATTGGTGTCCGCGTCATTGACTCCATTTGGTTATAGTGATCGCTGGGATATGCGGATCAAATGGCAGGCTGCCCAAACGGAGCCCTCGGCCCCAGCACCGTGGCCATTCCGCTGGCGCAGCGTGTCCAGCGCCATGGCCGTTCCCCTGGCGCAGCGTGTCCAGCGCCGTGGCCGTTCCACAGGCGCAGCGTGGCCAGCGCCGTGGCTGTTCCGCTGGCACAGCGTCTCCAGCACCCGTGGCCGTTCCCCTGGCGCAGCGTGTCCAGCGCCGTGGCCGTTCCGCAGGTGCAGCATGTCCAGCGCCGTGGCCGTTCCACAGGCGCAGCGTGGCCAGCGCCGTGGCCGTTCCGCTGGCGCAGCGTGGCCAGCACCGTGGCCGTTCCGTTGGCGCAGCGTGTCCAGCACCGTGGCCGTTCCCCTGGCGCAGCGTGTCCAGCACCCGTGGCCGTTCCACCGGCACAGCGTGTCCAGCACCATGGCCGTTCCCCTGGTGCAGCGTGTCCAGCACCATGGCCGTTCCGCTGGCGCAGCGTGTCCAGCACCCGTGGCCGTTCCCCTGGCGCAGCGTGTCCAGCACCATGGCCGTTCCGCTGGCGCAGCGTGTCCAGCACCATGGCCGTTCCCCTGGCGCAGCGTGTCCAGCACCATGGCCGTTCCCCTGGCGCAGCTGTCCCGGCTCCGGCACCCGGTGCCGCCGGGGGCCGGGGCAGCAGCCGCCCCTCAGGCAGGGCACAGCGGGTACCCGAGTTATTCCTGAGTGGTGGTGCTTTTCATATCTATGTTCTAGTTTTCACTCTGTTTCACTGAAATATTCTCTGGTAGTGTTTCTTCTGGAATAAACATTTCAGCACATCAGGTTTGTTCGGTAAGGGTTGATTGTCAAATTACAGCCTTCTTTCCTGCGAGCGCTGTGCTTTTGTAAGGGATCAAATTGCATTAGTTATTTTTTCCTCCAGTATAAACACAGAATAATAGTGATATCTTTATTGTATCATATTTCTGAATGAAAAATAATCACAACCAGGTTTTCACACAGGAGCACAGGAATGCTCTTCTCGCCAGGCGGCCTCTCGAGGTGCTGTTGGGACCCTGCGGTGCCCATTCTGCTCCCCATTATGTTCCCTGTTCCGCTCCCCATTCTGCTCCCCATTCCGCTCCCCGTTCCGCTGCCCCATGTCCCCACACGTGTTTCCGGGGCTCCGATGGCCCCAGCTCTCTGCCGCCCGGCTGCCGCGTGTGCCTGCATGTGGTCCTGCAGCCACCTAGCATGCAGGTCATGTGCCCTTCATTTTCATTATGAATGAAGAGTAAAATGTGAAGGTTATTGCCTGGCAGTACAAATGCACTGGGTTTTTTTTATTTAGAAGCTCTATTAGAAGTGTCAGGAGTCCCATAATAAAGCAGGGCAAATATCCACAGAGACACCTTGTTGAGAAAGGCAACTTGGCTTCTAAAAGGTTTGAATATGAATGTGGTTGTTTCTAATCAAGCAGTCCTTGAAAAG
The DNA here is from genome assembly GCF_964273445.1 of Streptopelia decaocto. Lineage (NCBI taxonomy): Eukaryota > Metazoa > Chordata > Aves > Columbiformes > Columbidae > Streptopelia > Streptopelia decaocto. The sequence goes on from NC_138672.1 coordinate 11,583,812, forward strand.
AATTCCCTGCTATTACTTACCTCTCTTTTTTCGTAGCTTGTAATCAGCCCATTTTCCTGCTCAGGAAACGCTCTCGTGCAGCCTGCGGGGCGGGAAGGGCACAGCTGGGAGGGGACAGGGGGACACGGGAAACCCTGTCAGCGTCCCCGCAGCCAGAAACGGCTCAGGATGGCAGCCAGAGTGCCCCGAGGCGCAGCCAGAAATGGCTCAGCATTGCAGCCAGAGTGCCCCAAGGCGCAGGCCGGTGCTCGGGCTCCCCGGGAGCGCTGGGCCGGTCGGGGTGGTTCGGGGCCGTTGGGGGGTTCGGGGCGGTTTGGGGCGGTTCGGGGCGGTTTGGGGCCGTTCGGGGCGGTTCGGGGCCGTTGGGGGGTTCGGGGCCGTTGGGAGGGCGCTGCTGGGCGCGTGTCCCGTCCCGCAGGACTGGGGGTGCTCCCCGGCCGTCCCGTCGGCGCCGGCGCCTTCGGAGCACTTACAGAATCTCCTCCCCTCCTTTTTTTGCTAATAAATTGTCAGTGTTTTTTCCCTGCACGAACCTGTAGCATCTGGCAGCAGGGAAGTACAGTAGGACTCGCTGGCACCGTGGTGCAGAGCCTCGCAGAATTCCGTATTGTGACAACACATCAAAATAAATTGCTGTCAACAGACCAAAACACCAAGTGCTGTGATTCTGTCTGACGTGTGAAGACTCAGACAGGCTGTCTTGACAAGTTGTGGTGGAGCACCTGCAATTGGCAGAAGACAGTGATATAAATCTGATTTGCCTGATATGCAGCACCTAGATATCGTTAATGTTGGTGACAATAACTCTGCATAACATTCCCGAGACACAGATCTGATTTTTTGTCTATTACTTGTGTTGTTTTTTGTCACTCTCTGATACTGGCTCTGCTTCCCTTCCTGCTCAGGGGCTGCCGAGGAATGGCTGGGAATAGTAAACTGGATTAAAAAAGGTACTGGCAAATTAAGGTTTAATTCAGCCTCTTCTTGAGCGTAATGAGGGCAGTCATTGTCCCGGCTGCTCCAGGCAAACGTATGCTGTGAAATTTTATTTTACACTAATCGTAAAAATAATCATAGTGGAGGTTGTATTGATTTCTTAACTCACAGCCAAAATATTGAAAATAGCAGGGTAAAAGGCACGAGTTGCAGTAAATCTTTCCTGAGACGTATGTGGTTTTAAACTTCTAGAAAAGGAAAAGAATCGTTGAATAGGTGGTTAATTTTTACCTTTCATTATCAATAAATGGTCATTCTTTACAGTAGCAGCATATATCACAGCTCATTTATGAATGTGTGAAGCACATCATGGCTGCAGAGTTTAATTACCGCAGTTAACGCTCTCCCCCGCTCAGCCCGTCCTCACCACCCGCGGGAGGGACTCGGGCCCACACGTGCAGGTGCTGCAGAACGATGCACAGAATCGGGACGTCTGTCTGTCCCTGTCCCCTGTGTGCGTGTGGGTCTCGGGATCTGAAACGTTTGTGTGGGGCAGTTGTAAAGGATTTGGGGAGTCCCTGTGGCAGCGGACAACGCAGGAGCTGAAAAGGGTTCTGCTGGCGGCTCCGTGGCTTTGGGGCTGGATCCGTCTGTCCAACGAGCACCGGGGTTGGCGGGTCCGGCACACGGAGCCCGTGGCCGCGTCCCCGCGGGGCTGGGCACTTTGGGGCTGGATCCGTCTGTCCAACGAGCACCGGGGTTGGCGGGTCCGGCGCACGGAGCCCGTGGCCGCGTCCCCGCGGGGCTGGGCGCTGCTGCTCTGCTCTCGCCAGGGCCCGGCGCAGGAGCGAGGGGCCGGCGGTGGTTTCGGCAGCCGGTGTTGTGGGGCGCGGGGGTGCAGCCCCTGGTGCGGCGTGATTTAGTGATTTTTGCAAAATGTTCGGAAAGTCCTTGGGCAGCGAACATCAGCGGCGGCACCAGCGGCGCTGTCCGGTCCGGGAGGCGCTACGGGCAGAAAGGAGGGGTTTGAAATTACCGTTCATTCTTGTCTGTATTGTTATTTTATCCCTTAAAGGCTGCTAATGAGAAATAGAGCCTCATTATGATTTTAAGGATGAGAGAGGAAGGCTTTTAATTAATGATATGTAAATGGTCTTGAATTGATTATGTTAGAATATCAAGAGAGATGGGTAGAAGCTGTGGTGTAATATATTTTAATTAAGAATTAATTAAAAATGATGGCAATTTCATAAAGCCTCACAGAAAATAGTGGAATTTACTTTCTGTCAGGAGTAAATTAGCCAGTGATTAAATAAAGGGCCTGCATTAATAGTGGAGTTATTTTTAAACTGCGCTATGAAGAATTGTGTAATTTTCCCTAAATAAGTAAAATAAAAATGTAATGTTTGCAAACAAGTTTTGGAAACGATGACAGAGAGCAAACTTAGTTTCGTGCCCTCCTGGTGCCGCGATACTTCAGCAAAGTGATTTCCAGCGGTTTCCGCGGGTTCTGGCGGGCGAGGGTTCCGGATGGGGGACCAGCGCGGCTCCTGGGGGCCAGGTGACACGGGGTGACACAGGGTGACACGGGGTGACACGGGGTGACACGAGGTGACACGGCTGTCCCTGCAGGGCGAGGCGTCCCCCATCACAGGCTCCTCTGGAACACCCCTGGCAAACCGTGGCTTTGCTTTTCTGCCCCCGCCAAACCCGAGCGGCGCTGGGGGGCTGCTCTGCCATGGGGACGCGCGGGGACCCGCCACCCCTTGGCCAGGGCCATTCAGGCCGGCCAGGGCAGCGAGCGCCCGGTCCCGCTGTCCGAGGGCACGGGGAGCGGCGGCGGCGGCACGGCAGCAGAGCGGCGGCGGCAGAGCAGCGGCGGCACGGCGGCAGAGTGGCGGGGCACGGCAGCAGAGCGGTGGTGGCACGGCGGCAGAGCGGCGGCAGAGCGGCGGCAGAGAGGTGGTGGCACGGCGGCAGAGCGGCGGTGGCAGAGCGGCGGCGGCACGGCAGCAGAGCGGCGGGGCACGGCGGCAGAGCGGCGGCGGCACAGCGGCAGAGCGGCGGCAGAGAGGTGCTGGCACGGCGGCAGAGCGGCGGCAGAGCGGTGCTGGCACGGCAGCAGAGCGGCGGTGGCACGGCGGCAGAGCGGTGCTGGCACGGCAGCAGAGCGGCGGTGGCAGAGTGGCGGCAGAGCGGCGGCAGAGCGGTGCTGGCACGGCAGCAGAGCGGCGGTGGCACGGCGGCAGAGCGGTGCTGGCACGGCAGCAGAGCGGCGGTGGCACGGCGGCCGAGCAGCGGCGGCACGGCGGCAGAGCGGCAGGCACCGACAGCCCCGCCTGGTCCGGCCTGCGGGCTCTGCGGGTCCGACCGGCCCGGGGGGGCAGGCGCTGCCACGCGGGCTGCGCGAGTGTCACAGACCCGCACATGCTCCTCTGTAAATGGGCTTTATGCACTTGTTTAGTGGCTGTTCAATAAAGAGCATTACCATAGCAACTGCTCCATCGCACGGCGTACACTCATGCTGTCTCGGAGATAAAGAGCACATTTTACAGCAGCATATTCTTAATGTCCATGTCCTAAAATGCAATTTTTGATGATTATTATTATTTTTCTGAAAGAATATCTGTGATAAGCGACCATGCCTCCTCAGTGTCTCTTAACTCCTTTTACTGCTGCTTTGCTGGGGCTGACTGTGTACCTCTGGTAATTTCTTTTTCATTTGCAGATTTTCCCATACACATCATGAAATATTTGTTAGTTCAGGTCTCAGCATGGGGCCTCGTGTCAATGGGATGCAAGCGTCTCCATCCGTTGGCAGGGTTTGTCTCAGTGCTGTTTCTAGACTCGGTAGCCGGTGCCCGACGCTTGAACCCGACTGTGCTGCTGTCCCGGCGCGGCCGGCGGGCAGGCCTGGTGCAGCTGGCGCGCCGGTGGCGCCCACGGGCCCCGAGCGCGTCCGACGCGTCTCTGCTGCGCCGGCCTGCGAGGTGGGAGCGGGCGGCCGGGCCCCCGCCCGCAGCCCCTCGTGCGGCTCCGTCCCCGCCAACAGCCTCGCCATGCGGCGCCCTGTGCCCGCCCGCTGGAGCCGCGGCGCTGCCCCATGTCACAGCCCGCCGAGCTGTTTTAAAATCGTTTGGGAAAGTTCTTCACAAGTCAGTGCCCAGGCCCGGAGGAGGGGACAGCAGCGTGCGAGGCTGCGAGATGCGTTGTTGTTCAATTGAGTAAAAGCCCATCGGAGCATCAGGGTGCATTCTGTGCTAAGTACTCTGCTCCCCACACGGTGCTCTCTAATTGTTTCTTGAATGATCTCAGCCTTTCTGCCTGGCTGAACCTGCCTGCCAGGCCATTCCACACTGCGGATTCTCTGCGTGAAAAAGGGCTCCCAGCTCAGCCTCCAAATATGTTTCCTACTTGCATTTACATCCTGTCTGTTTGAAGCCCGAATCTCAGCTCATTTGGTATTTTACCTAGAATGAGATGCATATGGATGGTTCTCTAAATATGTTGCTGATTTGTAGTCTGGTTGCACATGGCAATGATGAAACGTGTGTGTTTCTTAGCAACTTTTGTGTTGCCGTAAGCAGGACGGGCGTGCGGGGGACGGGCGTGCGGGGGCGGCCGTGCCTGCAGCCAGCCCCCCCGGCCGGGCAGCGCTGGCCGTGGGACGGGGCGCTGCCGTTCTCTGTGCCACACGCGCCGCTGGGAACGTTCGCTCTGTTCCTGCAGCCAGCCCCCCGGGCCGGGCAGCGCTGGCCGTGGGACGGGGCGCTGCCGTTCTCTGTGCCACACGCGCCGCTGGGAACGTTCGCTCTGTTCCTGCAGCCAGCCCCCCGGGCCGGGCAGCGCTGGCCGTGGGACGGGGCGCTGCCGTTCTCTGGGAACGTTCGCTCTGTTCCCGCAGTTATCACAGCCAACCCATCCAGCTGCAGGCGCGCGGGGGCCGGGGCGAAGGGCTGCGCTGCTGGCCCGCGCCGGGGCACTGAGAACCCCAGTAGCTTCAGTGGATTCCAGATCAGGACACGTCTCCTCAGGAAAATACCCACATATAATCGCCTTTGCGTGTCTCATTACAATCCTCCTCCGCATCTTCCGCGGGCGGTGGAAGGTGCAGAACAGCAGCAGCGCACCCAGAATAGTGGGAATTTTCTGGAGGGTTCTGTCATTTGTCAGACGTGCAGGGACCTGCTGGCCCCCATGCCCCCCAGCTCGCTGTCCCCGTGCCCCCCAGCTCGCTGCCCCCATGTCCCCCAGCTCACTGTCCCCGTGCCCCCCAGCTCACTGTCCCCGTGCCCCCCCAGCTCACTGTCCCCGTGCCCCCCAGCTCGCTGCCCCCGTGCCCCCCAGCTCACTGTCCCCATGCCCCCCAGCTCACTGTCCCCGTGCCCCCCAGCTCGCTGTCCCCGTGCCCCCCAGCTCGCTGCCCCCGTGCCCCCCAGCTCGCTGCCCCCATGCCCCCCAGCTCGCTGTCCCCATGCCCCCCAGCTCACTGTCCCCGTGCCCCCCAGCTCGCTGTCCCTGTGCCCCCCAGCTCGCTGCCCCGCACCCCCGGGCCGTCCTGACCGGGGCTTGATCGCCAACCATCCCTTGTTCTCAACTACAAAGACTGGAAGAATTAACATTCCTCGCAATTATCCAACCATCTTAATTACTTGCCTGATATTCTGTCTCAGCATTAGCTGCCCAAGTCATGTTGGGATTTTCCAGACACAACTTCTGACTGCTTTGTTAGCCAGGAAACAGAAAATTAAGTAGAAAATCAGAATAAAAATGACTGTGGTGCTTTGAGTAAAGTTCACGCTGAGCCTGGGAGTGCAGGTGACTCCTCGTGTCGAGCGAGCGAGGGATGAGAAGGGCTGGGAGAAACGCGATGCTGCGCTGGAGGGGTGGGTGTCCCCCGCGTGTCACCAGCCTGGGCGAGGGGACGCGGCACCGGGCAGCGCCGGCCGGTGCGGGACTGTGCGCTGAGCACCAGGGCTGAGCACAGCGCGGAGGCACCTGCTCGTGGGGCGGCAGAGCCGGGCCGGGCGCTACGGCCACGTTCAGCGCCCCCGCTATCCGCACACAGCCCGTCCGCTGCAGAAATGCGGCCCGCGCGGCCAGCCTCTTCACACCAGGCTGCTCTTGCACATTAACATGCCGAGTGTGAGATATCTGTATCATCTCACTCCTATCCTGGCTTACTGACTGCAGGAAAAGGCCATTTTTATCAGTTTCTGCTTTAGTGAAGCAAAAGGTCCTTTGGTTCCTATCCACTGTCTCGAAACGCAGAGCGTCATTGAAAGAGCTCCCGGGTCGGTGGGAACGCGCCTGCCCCTTTCTGGCCTGGCCCGGGGTCTCCAGCGCTGGCTGCGGGCGGCACAGCAGCCCGGCCCCGGCCCCGGTGTTGTGCCACAAATGGCTAATAAAGGTTTGTCATAACAGAGGCCCTATAAGCAGAAAGGAAGTAATAGTTACGGCTCTGGTGCTACCTGGCATCATTCATTAGTGTATTCTGTGCTAGTAATAAAATTTTACTGGTTGATCATTTAAATGCAGGTTAGAAATAAATTTGATGACCCAACTGGAAAAGTAACAGACACTGATCAGTCTGTCTTCTTCCCCATCAATACCCTAAGTGACACCAGAGCCAGCACACCCGATGGGGCTCTGGTGACACAGGTTATTGATCGCGGGGGCTGCGGCGCGGGGTGCAGGGAGAGGTTTGGGGGGCAGAGCGGCGCCCGCTGCAGTAGTTCCCAGAGCACCCGTCCTGAGCCCTGCGAGCAGGGCAGCGCCGGTCCCGCGCTGCCGCGGGCGCTGGTCAGGGCCGCGGCTGTGCCGGGTGCGCCGGCCGTGCTGGAAAATTCCCTTGAGAGCGAACGGGGGTGGAGCCGACCCACAAACACTTCTGCCCTGCAGAGTGCAACTTGATCCGTTTTCTGGGTTAAACGCTGCTCCTCGGAACGAAACGTGCCCTCTGCCTGGTTCCTCCTCCGGCCACGTCTTCCAGCAGCTTGTCAGCATTAATTGTGCATGGAGTATGACTGCTATTGCGCTAATTAATGACTTAGTTTTTCAGTACACATTTTTCTATTGGTTTGAAGTCCCTGTTAGGGGACCGGGAGGACGCGCGTCCAGGCAGGAGGAGCGGGGGCAGCGGGGCCGCCGGGCAGCGCCGGGGCCGCCGGGCAGCGCCGGTGCCGCGGAGCTGGGTTCGCGGCTGTGCCGGCTGCCCGGGCCTGGGCACAACGCACACGGAGCTGGGCTGGACAGGGCGGTTCAGCACCGTGTTTCTGGCGGGTTCTACGATCATGTGCAAGACCTTCTTGGAAACGCCCTCCAGAGCAGCTCACTCCGATGCCAGAGGCCGATCCCTGGCCTGTTCGTGGTCTTCCACGGGAAATGCAGTCTTTGTTGCACCATTTCAACACTTACTTCAGCAATTAGGGGATATCTAATTAAATGTTTGGCATATGCAACGTGCAAGTTTTGGTGTAGTGATATGAAAAATGTTAAACATTCATATAAGGTTAATTTTGAGTGATTCAACAGCTTGCTTTTAAGTTTCCCATTGACAGCCAAACTGCAGGGTTTAATGCCGAGCTTCACATTGCAGCTTATCTCTCCTTAATTAAAATTAAAATGTGAGCAACAACACAGAGATATTTTGTAGGCATCCTGGAAGAGGAGAAGCAGAAGCTCGAGTGATGGTTGTTTAATAAGATTATAATTGGAGAGTTAAAGCCTTGTGATCTATTTGAAGACTGGTTTGGTGCTGGTGCGGCGCCGTGGCAGCCGAGCCCCAGGTGCCTGGCCAAGCATCCCTCGCCGACATCTGGAACCAGTTGCAATACATCACTGTCAAAACTGCTTTCTATACGTATCTGCATTTACACATTAGTTACCCACGCAGCACTCATCAAAAAAGCTGAACAATCTTGACACGGCGTCCCCGGTGGAACGGCAAAGGTGAACCGAAGTTGGGAGGCAGTGTCTCGCGTCACTGTCTGCTGAGCTTTTACAACAGGAAGCCTGATTAAAACTGAAAGGAAAAATTTATCGTCAGCTTCTGCTTTGTATCATTTTTACCTGCAAAAAGAGTATTTACTTTGATACGAAGCATTTTGCAGCAGGGGCCGTGGATGCCGTTAGTTTGTCTCCACTACAGTGGGGCTTTGCCGGTCCGGTCCCTGCGCGGGGCGGCTGCACCGCGTCCGGGAGTCTTATTATCCACATCATTTCCTCTTTTGTGCTCAGTTCTTGCTTTGAATTATATAATAGAACCCATCTATAGTTCATTCAGGGTTGTTGCACAAGGATTGATGTAACGTGGACTGAGAAGGTCTGGGGAAGGTGTTAGTGTTACCGAATGGTTGCATGTTTGCTGCTGCGCTGGAACGAGCAGCACCGTGTCTGCTGGTGATGGGGCTGCAGAGCAGGAAAGAAAATAACCGAGAATTTCCTTGGGAGTTCAGGGATTAGGAGTTAATTAGAAGTTAAAAGTGAAAATGTTGAGGAGCTGGAATAAGCGAAGAATGGAGCTCACCAGATGTGTCCGTTAGGATACAGACTAACGGCTTTGGTGGAAACAGGAGATTTCACTCTTGGTGCAGGGTTCAAAGCGGGGCAATGCACAGTGTAGTATTTATATTTTCAATTAAAATTGGCTCTGCCGACGTGTGCACTTGCAATAAAAGCTCTCGCTGTGTGTGCCAGGGCAGCCAGTGTGAGCACCGGCCCGCGGAGGAGGCGCGGGGAGGGCAGGGCCGGGCGGCAGCGCCGCGTTCGGCAGGGCCGCGTTTGGCGGGACTGCATTTGGCAGGGCTGGGCTGGGCAGGACCGCGTTTGGCAGGGCCGCGTTTGGCAGGACCGCGTTTGGCAGGACCGCGTTTGGTAGGGCTGGGGGCTGCGCGGCGGCGCCGGCCTGGGGGCTGCCCGCGCTGCGGGGGCCGCCCGGTCTGTGCCCAGCCCTGCTCTGCAGTCCCAGCCGGGGCGAGCGTTCAGAGCTCTGGTGGAAATGGCGCTGCCCATCGCCGGCCCCTGACGGGCGCCCAGAGCCGTGGTGCAGCTGTCACAGCGGGAGCCGGCGTGCGGGCTGTGCCGTGGGCTCGCTGCGAGCCAAACGGGTGGCGGGGGATGAAATACCGGGGGGGCGAGCTCTTCCCGGGGGGAACACCTGGCTTTTCTTCTTGGCCATTCATCACATGCAGCCAAAATGAAGGAGTGAACAATTCCAGTGCCCGGCACAGATGGTGGGAGGGGTCCTAATGATGCCGTAACCGTCCCTTCTGAGGAGGTTAGCCCTGACCCGCAGCAAATCTGTCCTGTCAGCCCGTGACTGGTTACCAGCCTTCTCCATCTGGCTGTGGAAACTCGGCAGCATCTTGAAGGTGCCGTGATGGCTCCCACGTTGGCGTCACCGCCGCTCCGGAGGGGGCTGCTCTGCTCCGGGCCACAGGGTCCCCGCCGGGACGCCCCCAATGAGCCTCCTGCAGCCGCTCTGGGCAGCCCCTCTGGGCAGAGGTTTCATGAGCTGCATTTCCCTCCCCAGATCACAGTCAGGGCATTCATGGCTTTGTTGCCTTGATGGTGAAATTTCCATCTCCACCGGTGTGCTTCCTTTGGCCGGTTTTAGTGGCACCGCAGTGCGGGCTGTGCCGGCGCCATTTGCTGGCAGCGGGGCTGTGCCCGGCGGTGTCCTGACAGGTCTGTGTCAGGGCCCGTCTGATCCCGATGTTACCGGCACGTTTCCCTCCCTGCGGTCGGTGCCGCGACGCTGTGCTGCAGGTGCAGCAGCACGCCCGTGAGCGGTGCCGGTACCAGCACGGCACGAGGCCGCCTCCAGCAGAGAGCGGGGCTGGCGCGGCCCCCGTCGCCTGGCACGCCCAGCATGGCTCCCTACGGACCGTGCCAGCGGTGGGACCGCGCCGCGGGTCCCCGGTGCCGCCCCAGCTGTCCCAGGGCTGCGCCGCTGTGGCCGGAACGTCACGGCAGAGCAGAGCTGTGCGGTGCGTGACCGCGGCTCCCGCCTGCCGCCGGCACGTCACATCGCCGCAGAAATGCTGTCACAGATGGGCAAGCCTTGGAAATAACTAGAAGATTTTCCCCAGTTGGAGATTTCCTTGGAAAGCCTCGGGGACTCCTGTGCTCGGCTCTAGCAGCCCGTGTGGCCGGCGCCGTCTCTGCGCCGATGGTCTCCGCTCGGCTGGCGGGGACGTGCGGGTGGGTTATTTGTTTTACACCTGGTTTCTGTGGCCACGGCCTCGCGTGGCGTCAGCCGTGCTGACACACACCGCACCAGCGCTTCAACCTGCTGAAGTGTTCTGGGGTCCTTTTCCGTAGCGTTGCACTTGCAGCTCTCCTTTGCTTCTTAATTCCACAGTGTCCCTGGCATTCAGAAAATACTCCTGTGAAATGTGGTTGTGTGGTTCCCAACGCTCACCCGGCGTGCGGCACGAGAGCTCCGGGCGGCCTCCTCGCCCGGGCAGCTGAGGAGGAAATGGGCCATGGAGTTATTGAGTTTAGTTCGTCTGGGAAGAGCGGAAGAGGATTCTGGAACAGGAGCAGCACAGCTCATTCCCACAGTTGCCCGTGCTGCGGCATTGAAGCCGCGCTGTGCGTCACGACTTGCCCTTCTCATCAGACCTGCCCGGGGACTCTGGCAGTGGCCATCAAGTGCCTCTCTAACGCGTGGTTACTTCGGGAACTAGAGAAACAAGAAATATTGCAAAGTTTTTCAGATAGAGGTACTTTGTCTCAAGTCATTTCACTGGTTTGGGTATTTGTAACATTTCTGAGGGTCATTTTTGGCAAAGTGCTTGTCACTTCTGCGTGGAAAACCCCCGTGCCGGCGCGCGTGCCGCATGGTGCCGGTGCCGCTCGGGGCTGCCCACGGCGATGCCGCCCGTCCTCGCGCCGCCTGCGCGCCACCAGCCGGGGCACAGCGGCGCTGATCATCTCCTCTCGGATGCTGACAAAAATGGCGTTATCTGCGCCTTACAGACGAGCAGAAGGTGATAAAATCAAAGTTCATTTTAAAGGAAACAAAAGTAACTGAAGCACTTAGAATGACTTTTTATTCAGCTTTTTGTCTCCGCGTTTCACTCTAGTGACACAGTTTTACTGAAAAGCAAACAAAATTGGCGCCCAATGAGCCTAAACCGAAATTTCAAACAATAGCAACACCAAACCAATTAGAGTTCCTCCTGGTTTTATGTTAAGTGTGAGCGCTGCCGTCGCGGAATCACCGCAAAACGTGAGCGATGCATGAAATGGAAATTTCCTGCCTACTCTGTAGAATAAATAGAGCCAGAGCGGTGTGCCTGCTGCAATGTGCGGCTCACACGGGGCCGGGGAGCGAGCCGAGCTCGGGCACCACCCAGCGCAACCTGTCCCTTTGGGTAGAAGTTCTGGTTCATTTTCTGTCTCCTTTGGTACCTCTGGAGCCGATGGGTGGGCAGACTGACCGCGGGAGGGCAGGCGTAGGTTGGACATAAGGAAGAAATTCTTCCCCTGAGGGTGTGAGAGCCTGGCCCAGGTGCCCAGAGAGGTGGTGGATGAACCATCCCTGAGACACCCCAGGCCAGGCTGGACGGGGTCTGAGCACCCTGAGCTGGTGAAGATGTCCCTGTCATGGCAGGGGGACTGGGGGAGCTTTAAGGTCCCTTCAACCCCAGCCCTCCGTGGTTCTGTGATCTATGCGGATTGTCCATAGAAGGCGGCTGGGGGAGGTGACTCCGGCTGGAGGGGCGGCCTGTGCAGACCCCGTCCTGTGTCACGGGGCCAGTGCTGAGCTGCCCACAGCCGGCGTGGGGCCTGGCAGGAACCGCGGCAGCCCCGGCGCTGCCGTGGCGTATGGTCCACGGGCAGCGTCACCTCCCAGCGCCGCTGGCGGCCGAGCGTCCCGCAGCACGGGCCTGCTCCAGCTTTCTGGCGAGGAGAAGTGAAAAGCTCTCGGGAGTCTGCTTTTAGTTGGGAATCCTGGAAGAAATGTATTTCTTGGCTAAAAATCCATGTGAAGTCATTATTACCACAAATGAGGTTAAAAAAAAAATCAACCCAAACCATATGGATCCCCTGGATCAGAGGGAGGGCTGAGCTGGCCCAGGGCTCTGTCTGGGGTGACGAGCAGCAGATGCTTAAGGAAACATTCACAGGTCAGGCCTGAAGCGAGCGCCGTTCTGCTGCGCCGCGGACAGGTGTGCTGCGCGGGAGGTCACGCTGCAGGGTCAGGGTGCTGGGCACCCGACGGGCCCTGGCAGCACCGCGGGCGGCTCTGCCACGCTCTGCCGCGCGGCACCGCCTCGGCCACGGCCCCGCCAGCGCCTGCTCCTCTGCCCGGCAGCTGGAAGGTCACAGTGGTGACCAAAACGTCACCACGTACGGGCCCTCGTGCTCTGCCAGCAAGCGGCCGGCGTGCGGTCCCGCCGGGCGTCGTGTGCCGGGTGTTGGGGTGCCGGGTGTTGGGGTGCCGGGTGTTGGGGTGCCGGGTGCTGGGCTGTGGGGCTGCTGGGTGTCAGGGTGCTGAGCCAGCCCTGCGCAGGGGTCACCGCAGCCCCCGCACCGTGTCCCCGCGCTGGCCCCGGCGAGCACGGCCCCGCCACCACGCTCAGCCTTGGCACCAAGTTTTATTGTGAATTAAGAGTAAAACTCCTTCTCTGCCACAGAAAAAAACTACCTCCATTTTTCAGAGTGCCTCTGTTTATATAGTTTATGGGAGAAGAGGGCTCTTAATATTTCAGTGTCATGACCATAAAATGAAAAGGTTACTGCTTGCTACAAAGGCTTGCTTGGATCCAGCACCAATTAATTTTCAATCTGAAATATATGTCTCCTGGCCGTCTCACAACAGCCGTGAGCGGGAGGTTCCTCCTTAACACATTGGAGCCACAAACCCGGTTAAAGGATTAGCCAGCTTTTCCCATGCCGTTTTGTTCGCCCCCGTCGGGGATTCCCATTATCCGTGATAGACTGTTAGCCCTGACAGTGGGATACGGGGGTTTTATTTTCCCTCCTCCGCGCGGTGTCCACACAGGAGGCTCCTCCAGCCGAGCTGCAGTGGTCGCTGCGGCTGTGCAGGCACCGTGTGCCGGAGGCCGGCGTTCCCGGCACGGCTCCCGCGGGCTGTATCTGCACAGGGTTGGTTTCCCATGGCAGTAGCGGGCGGGCAGGGCTGCCGGGGAACCGGGCTGCCGGGGAACCGGGCTGCAGTGGAACCGGGCTGCTGGGGAACCGGGCTGCCGGGGAACCGGGCTGCAGTGGAACCGGGCTGCCGGGGAACCGGGCTGCCGGGGAACCGGGCTGCAGTGGAACCGGGCTGCTGGGGAACCGGGCTGCTGGGGAACCGGGCTGCTGGGGAACCGGGCTGCAGTGGAACCGGGCTGCCGGGGAACCGGGCTGCCGGGGAACCGGGCTGCAGTGGAACCGGGCTGCTGGGGAACCGGGCTGCAGTGGATCTGGGCTGCAGTGGAACCGGGCTGCTGGGGAACCGGGCTGCAGTGGAACCGGGCTGCAGTGGAACCGGGCTGCTGGGGAACCGGGCTGCAGTGGATCTGGGCTGCAGTGGAACCGGGCTGCTGGGGAACCGGGCTGCTGGGGAACCGGGCTGCAGTGGAACCGGGCTGCCGGGGAACCAGGCTGCTGGGGAACCGGGCTCTGGGGAACCGGGCTGCAGTGGCACCGGGCTGCTGGGGAACCAGGCTGCTGGGGAACCGGGCTCTGGGGAACCGGGCTGCAGTGGCACCGGGCTGCTGGGGAACCGGGCTGCAGTGGAACCAGGCTGCAGGGGAACCGGGCTGCAGTGGAACCGGGCTGCAGTGGAACCGGGCTGCCGGGGAACCGGGCTGCAGTGGATCTGGGCTGCCGGGGAACCGGGCTGCCGGGGAACCGGGCTGCAGGGGAACCGGGCTGCAGTGGAACCAGGCTGCAGTGGAACCGCGCTGCAGTGGAACCGGGCTGCCGGGGAACCGGGCTGCAGTGGAACCGGGCTGCCGGGGAACCGCGCTGCAGTGGAACCGGGCTGCCGGGGAACCGGGCTGCAGTGGAACCGGGCTGCAGTGGAACCGGGCTGCCGGGGAACCGGGCTCCGGGGAACCGGGCTGCAGTGGATCTGGGCTGCCGGGGAACCGCGCTGCAGCGGCGGCGGGAGCTGCGCCGGCCATCGCGAGCGCATGCTGACTTTCTAGAGGGTGGATGAGCTTCTCTTTATCTTTATTTATTAATAAAAGACGGAATGCCTTGGGAAACAAAAGGTTTTAATGGCTGGTGCTTGGTATCCTTGACAACACTCCCCAAAGAATATTACATTAGGGCACCAGAGAACTTTTAAAAATAAGTAATGGAATTCCGTCTCTGTTATGCTTTTAGTAGTCATTTCGGCCATGGTGCAGCGAGGTCATAAGCTGAGCTCAGTGAAGGGAGCCAGAACACGAAATGATGCTGAGAGAACGTCTGGGAGATGAGAGGTACAGAATTACAAGCGAAAGTGCAGGCCTGCTGAGGCAATTACAGCTTAATGGGGTCATTTGGAAGGCAATTGCCAGGGGTTAATGTAGTATGGAGAGATGAGGTGAGATTGAAGTGAAATTTGGGGCTGGAAATGTGTTAAGATGAAAGATCAGAGTGCAGCGGATTCTGCAGAGCAGGAGGTTTATATCATGCAAAAAATCTGAAAAAAATGTAAAAGTAGTAGCCAGATGTTTCAAAATAAATAAATAAAACCTTAAGTAAATGCTTTAAAAAGTGAAATAGCTGCCTGCAGACACCCTGCTCCGGGAAGGATGGCAGCGTGCGAGCCGGCGTTTCAATGGCGTGAAAGGGCGTGATTTGGAGCAGAAGTTCTGCCGCGTTTGCTGCACATATGCAGACACAACGTGGTTCGGCTGTTTCCGTTATTGACACGATCTACTGCCGTATGAAAATATTACTGCTCTCGCAGCTGTTGTGCTTCATTTTGAAAAATCCATTGTTGGGAAACAAAAAGCGAGAAACAGTCCCCTATACACATATTTTGATATATTTGCGATGGATTCATCACATTATCTTTTCAGGCATTAAAATAATACTCATAAGATGTCAAAATATTACAAGAATGTAAGCTAGCATTCTTGGAGAGTGGGTATTTTGGTTCTGAGAAGTATGCTTAAATATTACAGGTGTTTAAATTAAAAATGTCAAACCATGAAGGCATAATGGAAGTAATCATTTTTACACAGTTTTAACCGCGCAGTGTTGGAGAAAGCTCTGCATTCCAGACTATTGTGAATGAGCGGAGTTCATAAGCATTCAGAGGACAAAAGAGATCATTATGCTTTGTTACCTCAGCCAGTTCATTACCTTAATTGCTGAGCGTAATCCAGTGTTGGAGGGAGCTCTGGGCGCTCAGGAGCTCAGGCTGTGGCACAGAAAATGGGCGCCCTTTCCTGGCCGCGCCGCGCGGGCGCTGAACCCGAGCAAAGGCGGCACCTCTCCGGGTCGGCCCCTGAGAGCCCCCGCGGCGGCACCGGCGCTGAACCGGGATGTGCCGGATCGCTGCCGGCCAGGCCACACAGCCTGTGTGCAGGGGAGGCTGTGACACAACGTGTGCAGGTGAGACTGACACAACCTGTGTGCAGGGGAAGCTGTGACACAGCCTGTGTGCAGGGGAGGCTGTGACACAACGTGTGTGCAGGTGAGACTGACACAACCTGTGTGCAGGTGAGACTGACACAACCTGTGTGCAGGTGAGACTGACACAGCCTGTGTGCAGGGGAAGCTGTGACACAACGTGTGTGCAGGGGAAGCTGTGACACAGCCTGTGTGCAGGGGAAGCTGTGACACAGCCTGTGTGCAGGGGAAGCTGTGACACAGCCTGTGTGCAGGTGAGACTGACACAACCTGTGTGCAGGTGAGACTGACACAACCTGTGTGCAGGGGAAGCTGTGACACAACGTGTGTGCAGGTGAGACTGACACAACGTGTGTGCAGGTGAGACTGACACAACGTGTGCAGGTGAAGCTGTGACACAGCCTGTGTGCAGGTGAAGCTGTGACACAACGTGTGTGCAGGGGAAGCTGTGACACAACCTGTGTGCAGGGGAAGCTGTGACACAACCTGTGTGCAGGGGAAGCTGTGACAGGGCTCTCTCCAGCGGGGCACCGCGTCTCTTTTGCAGCCGCTCCGTGTGAAGCGCTCGCCGTGGAGGTGCCGGCGCCGAGCGGGGCTCCCGGCAGCCGAGGCCGCTGCTCCGGGCCCGCGGGTTCGATCCCCGGCTGCCCAGCGCGGGGGCGTTCGCAGAGTCCTGCCCAGGAGCTGCTGGGGAGATCAGATTTATTGTAAATACATTAGAGCAAGGGTGTTTTCACCTCTGGTTCCTTGACGTTTGTGTGCTTTGTATGTAGTTATCTGATCTGACGATACAGGCTTCTCCCCCCGCACGGTTGCATATATTAAGGTTTTTAAGAAATATAGTAAAACAAAAAATATGACCTTTAAAAGCATGGTTGAGTTGCATTCATTTTATAACCATCAAAGCAACTCTTTACTGTTGTAAGGTAGAAAAATCAATGATGCAATCTTTTTCCTTTTGCCTCGTGCAAT
Source organism: Streptopelia decaocto (assembly GCF_964273445.1). Lineage (NCBI taxonomy): Eukaryota > Metazoa > Chordata > Aves > Columbiformes > Columbidae > Streptopelia > Streptopelia decaocto. The sequence continues at coordinate 11,600,306 of NC_138672.1, forward strand.
CCGTAATTGAAATGGAAAATCAAATGAACGGCTAACAGATAATTGTTTTATCAATATTCCCTGCCTGCCCTACAAGGGTCAGCCTAGAATGATCATGAGCCACGGATATGATGAGGACAAAATGTGAAATTGAACAGCAAGGAGGCAATAAATCAACCTTGACAAGAAAGAGTGACCAGCATGTAGCTCTTGTAGGCAGCTTTTGGGACACTTTTTGTCTCAGGTGTCTGCACTGATTTAAAAATGTGAGAATATAATATTTGAAGCTCTACCAGCGGGTAAACAACTGCACACTGTTTCTAGGTTAAGGCATCATCAAAGCAAACACACTGCAGCTGAAAATACGAGGATATTGGGGCTTAGTGGGAAAAATCCCACAATAAAATAGTGGGGGAATAGTGGAATGTTCTGGGGCTGGTGCAAGTAAGAAATCCTTGTGTCCTTCTATGTGGTGGCAAAAAAGTAAAAAAGATAGTAAATATATCAAAATATATTTTTCAGGCTGCAGGACAGACACGTTGGTGTGACCTGGAGCAGCAGCCGCTCTGAGGCTCCTCTGGCCACTGTGCTCCAGCTCCCCGCTCCGGGCACCACAAATGGGAGCCCACCTGTCTGTCCCATCCATCCCACCCCATCCCTCTCAACCCATCCACCCCACCCCATCCATCCCATCCCACCCCATCCATCCCACCCCATCCATCCCACCCCATCCATCCCCACCCTATCCATCCCATCCCACCCCATCCATCCCATCCCATCCATCCCATCCCATCCCATCCCATCCTATCCCATCCCATCCCATCCATCCCACCCCATCCATCCCATCCCATCCCATCCCGTCACGTCCTGTCCCATCCCATCCCGTCACGTCCTGTCCCATCCCATCCCATCCCATCCCATCCCATCCCATCCCATCCCATCCCATGCCATCCCGTCCCATCCTGTCCCGTCCTGTCCCATCCCATCCCGTCCCATCCTCCAGCAGCTGAGCTTTAGCACAGCTTTAGTTGGGGCGTAGTCCGCATTTGAAGGACGCCAGGCTGGGAAACCATCCTGGGAGCTTTGTTTTTAACCTTGGCTCTCGCTGCCCGGCGCTGTCCCTGGGGACGGGGCTGGTGCGCACGCGGTCTTGGAAACAGCAATATCAGGAACCCAGCAAAATAGGTTGCCAGCATGGAGCAGGTTTTTTATTTTAAGCGCAGTATTTTAGACACACCATGTCCTCCTTCCCTGGGGGCAAGTCGGAGGGACTTAAAAACTGTATTTTACAATTGGTTTTTCAAATTCGTTTCTCATCAGGCCTTTCCCCCCGTGCGGCGGGGGTGATGCCAGCAGTGCCGCAGCCCCGCCCTGGGGGTCCTGCAGCCGGAGGGGCTCAGGGGACCCGGAGCCGTCCCTGCCGGGGGGTCCCCAGCGAACGGGGCGCGGGGCACAGCCCCTGAGCGCAGGGCAGGAGCAGCCCCGCTCCCCTCCGCTCCCCTCTCCGATGTAATGAAGTGTCAACGGCTGCCGTCACTGTCCTCCGCGTCCTTGAAACCAGCACGGTTTAACCAGGAGTCTCTCCAATTCATCAGCAGTTAAAAATAGAGGGAAGGCCGGTCCCTGGTCCGCGGGGCCGGGCGTGCGGGAGGCGGCGCCTGCGGGGGCGCCGGCCCAGGCCCTCGGCCTGCGCAGAAAAGGCGTTTTTCTTGTGTCTTTGGACGGGCCTCCCGAGGGCAGGAGATTAAACCAGAGGCGTGTGGGGATGTGTAGACAAACACAAAAGCTCAGACTAGACCATTACAGGCAGTAACTGCTTCCATAACAATATTTACCAAGCCTACGGTATCTCTCGGCTGTCTGACAAACAGCATAAATCCAGGTGTGCAGGGAGGCACGGGTGTAATCCACCGCGTCTTAACGTGCATCCTGGAGATGCCCTAAATCCGTATTTACACCACCATCGCTACTGCCTGCAAACAAGCGGTTCGCGGTGCCCGACTGGCAGCACCGCGGCACGGGCGGCGCAGGGACCCGCCCAGCTCGTGTTTGCTTTTGGGGGGAAGACGATTGCCACCCATTTATTTTTACTGACGTTGATATAACAATTACGTTTTCTTCATGAATTAGATTTGGGGAATTTGAAATTTAACCCCGGTAGCGCTTCTCTCCCAATTTATTACATATGCTTAAATAAACATGTTGAATTAACTTTATAAGGCTTGTAAAAACTACAGATAAAACCACTCTAGAAAATCAACATTCTAAATCATGCTAAGTCTCTTCCCATTTTGCTCATCCTCTAGCAGGGCATTGACAAAAATATGAAATTGATTTGGTTGAAGGGTGTTAAAGAGCCGACAGCCAAATGTCACAAACAATGAATGGCTGCAGTGTGGAGAAAATCAATAGGGAGGTTAAAGCTGGGCTTGTGAAAGACTTGGCAGACTGCTCTGTTCCAGGAAGATATCTGTCTTCTGGCCTTGGTTGCATGATCAAAAGGAAAACTTGATAGGTTTAATGAAGGGAGATACTGTAAAACTGACAACAGAAATATAGACACTGTGGTAAACTGCAGCGCACATCCGTGAGCGGAGCTATTAGATACATTTTTCAGTCTCAAAAAATATTTATACGTAAAGATGTCAAAAAAATAGGAGTGCATTCCTCCACTTTTGCCCACTCGTCCCCAATCAGCCCGTGCATTTGCGTGGCGTGAACAAAGGTTTGGGCTCTGCGGTTAATGGTGCAACGTGACGGCAAATGTATAGGGCAAAATAATTAGCATGATAATTAGCGAATCATAATGTTTTCAAATAATTGCAGGATGAGATTGCAGAGCCAACCTGAGATTGGAATCTGCTTTATGTGCGGCGGGTACCTCAGCAAAGCGCGGCAGGAACGCGGCAGCGGCGCCGGTTGGACGCAGGAGCGCGGCCGCAGAGCCGGCAGCCCAGCCCGCGGCCGCAGTGCCGGTTGGACGCAGGAGCGCGGCCGCGGAGCCAGCAGCCCAGCCCACGGCCGCAGTGCCGGTTGGACGCAGGAGCGCGGCCGCGGAGCCGGCAGCCCAGCCCACGGCCGCAGTGCCGGTTGGATGCAGGAGTGCAGCCGCGGAGCCGGCAGCCCAGCCCGCGGCTGCGGTGCCAGCTGGATGCAGGAGCGCGGCCGCGGAGCCGGCAGCCCAGCCCGTGGCAGCGGTGCCGGTTGGATGCAGGAGTGCAGCCGCGGAGCCGGCAGCCCAGCCCGCGGCTGCGGTGCCGGTTGGATGCAGGAGTGCAGCCGCGGAGCCGGCAGCCCAGCCCGCGGCTGCGGCGCCGCCCGCACTGCTGACAAATACACACGCGGGCTTCAAATCAGTTTTGGGAATATTAGATCCACAAATATAAATGAGGATGCCAGCCATTAAAAAAGGTTAATAATGTTAGATTAATTTTGTTTTTGAAATCAGGTTGTAAACAAAATTTGCACTGATTTACACCTGACCTATTAGCAGGGCTCCTATATAACGTATTGCATCATTAGAGAAAAAAATAGTTTAAGGTCTGAATTATTACTTCCCCTATATTTGTTTTCCAAACACGGCGTTGCACCTAAGACTAAACTGTATAATAATGTTTGAAATAATGTGGCACCTTTGCAGCATTTGTTTCCGCGGTGCGGTTGGCGCAGCCGCGCGCTCGCCGCGCTGTTTGTGCTCCCGTCATCTGTCAGTTCGGCGGTTCTGAGCTTCCTCTGCGTTTTTTTTTCCCAGAAAAATGAACTCATTAGTTTAAAACTCCCAAATGCCACATTCAGCTCAAACAGCGAAGATGATAACCTGTAAAAAAAGAGAGGAGGAAAGAGAGAAGTAGTCTGGCAGGTTTTCTGCAAGTGGACGCTGTAATAAAAATGCCCCCTACTTTGTTGGGATGGTGTTTGTAGGGCTGCTGCCATATGTTACTTTCCTTTTTAGCTGGGATTATGCCATCATTATTGCTGATAAAAGCTGTTTACTGCCTTGGCAAAGGAGTGATGCTTGGCGCAGTTTGGAAGCCGCCATTCAGTTTACAGAGAAGTGCATTTAGTGCCAGATGCTTGGATCCAGGGGCTTTGTTATCTCTTCCCATTATTGGGATCATCCATTGTCTGTTTTTTTTCTCCTTTTAACTTACCCTGGCTTTGTTGGGTGTGTTTTAAATGCACTTTAGTGTGGGCAGGTGACATTGCAGGTTTCAGCTCCCTGGGCAGCGCTGGGCGACACATTTGAACCGGTTGCTCGCAGGGCCGTGCCTGCTCCCAGCGCTGGGGCTGGGTCCCCGTGGGCCGTGTTGGGGTCCCCATGGGCCGTGTGGGGGTCCCCGTGGGCCGCGTTGGGGTCCCCATGGGCCGTGTTGGGGTCCCCGTGGGCCGCGTTGGGGTCCCCGTGGGCCGTGTTGGGGTCCCCGGTGCCCCGCGGGGGTGACCCGCCCTGGGAGGGGACCCCGCCAAGGAGCCGGCAGGGGTGCTGTGGAACCCCAGCAGCGGGGCCGGGCAGGGGCGCTGGGCTGCGAGCACGGAGGGCCTGCAGAAAATGTGTAAATGAAAGAGAACATCCCACCTCAGTCTGACTGCGGCCATAATTCGTACGGAAATGCTCTTAGCGTAGAGTAACAGAGCTGCTGGCCGGGCGGCAGCTCCGCCGGTGCCAGGCTGTCCATTAACACCGTTATCTGCTCTGGAGAGGAACAGGGCCACTGAGTGCCCCAGTGCCGGTGCTGGCAGAGCCGGTGGTGGCAGAGCCGGTGCTGGCAGAGCCGGTGCTGGCAATGCTGGTGGTGGCAGTGCCGGTGCTGGCAGAGCCGGTGGTGGCAGAGCCGGTGCTGGCAGAGCCGGTGCTGGCAATGCTGGTGGTGGCAGAGCCGGTGCTGGCAGTGCCGGTGCTGGCAATGCTGGTGGTGGCAGTGCCGGTGCTGGCAATGCTGGTGATGGCAGAGCCGGTGCTGGCAGTGCCGGTGCTGGCAATGCTGGTGGTGGCAGTGCCGGTGCTGGCAGTGCCGGCACACGGCACAGAGCCCAGGCCGCAGGCCGGGGCTCCCGGCCCCCTCCCCGTGCCTTCCCCTTCCGTTTTCCATGGGCACCTTCGAAGCTGCACTCGGTAGATCAGGTGCGTCTGTAAATCTTCACCTCGCTAGAGACACGGACTCGCTGTTCCCAGGCGGATTTTCCAGGGCCCACAGCCCTCCTGGAGCGCTCAGGGCCCCTCAGGCACTCCGGGCACAGCTCCGGGGGCTCCATCGAGCCCCCCGTCCGTGCCGGTGCCCTGCGCCCGGTGCCACCGCTCTGCACCAGCACCCGCGCGGGGCGAGCGGCAAAGGCGCAGGACCCGGAGCTCCCTGTTCCCCTCCCGGCTCCGTTATTCTTTGGGGAAGAGGCTCTGACCTTATTTCTCCTGCTAAGAGAGATGCATCTGGAACCAAATGAGGGCAGTAAAGTATAATGGAAGGCTTTACAAATGAAAGTTTTGTTTCTGCTTGTGCAATACCTTGTTTCCCCCTCGTGTATCCTGGGAAATCAGGCTGATCAATAGTTCCCATTTCAGCACAACTGCAGCAAGCATTACAACTGTATAAAATTTACAACATTGTCTGCTGTAAATTTTAATTGGAAAAGCCTCATAGCTTTACCCTGTATCTTTGCGCCTTTAAATGTATTTGATTAAAAAAAAAATCAAACAAATTTACAGCGTATAATACCACGTCATACACTTTTTATTGACGGTGTGGTATAAATAGTGCGAACGCACGTTCCCGCTCAAGAGAAAACGGCCGTAAAATCCGCGGGAGAAGCTGGGGGTGCCGTGGGTGGCTGGGAGCAGGGAGCCCCGGGCCGGCGGTGCCCCCGCCGCGCGGTGCAGCCGCAGCCACGCCGGCGCTGGCGGAGCCGCAGCCGCTCGGCAGGAGCCGCCGCGCCGCGCAGGCAGCAGAAAATGTCGCTTGCAGCACAGCTTTATTTCTGTCACAGGTCAGGCTTAAAATGCTGTGTGATACAGTTATTGACTCTAATCTGGGCATAAACACAAGTCCTCAAGCACCAGCCCAATTAATAATTTGCATAATTAACACGCATATTAAATAGGGACTGGCCTTGCATCTGTATTTGCGGTGATCGGGGTAATGAGGGCTAGCGGAGCGGCGCCTGGGGCTGGCGTGAGCAGACGCGTGGCAGTAGTAATTTTTGCTGGGATTGACAACTGCTAGACAAGCAGTCCCAGCATAAAACTAAACCCCGTTTGGCAGAATTAATCGTTGACAAACTGCTCTTAAAGCTGTAACATTGTTTCTGTCAGTTGTTCGGTTTGATGTCACTGTTAGACATAATAAATCAATAGTGTCAGAATTTGGTAATGTTTATAGCTAGCAAGGTTTATTATTTCATATGACTGTCATGTACAAATAGTGGTTATCATGGCTGCCTCTAAATTATCAAAGGCAGAATATTGCCTGGAATATATTTCTTAAATTCCTTCTCCAATTAATCCTGTTGGTCGTTGGCAACGCTGGGGCCCGCTTGTGTTTAGGGAGGGACGCTTTTGCCCTCTGTACATTTTTTAAAGGGAAGTTTCAGCCGTTGTTCGTGGCAGGATTTATGGTCTTTGTCTCGCGGGCTGGACAGCAGGTCTTTGCTTTATGAACCTCGGTTTTTCTGCTCGAGTTGCCGGTTTTAGGCGATGCGTGGGTTCCCCAGAGCAGTTCGTGCGGTCAGCGTGGGGCGGGCAGGGCAGGGCTCCCCCGGCGTGACCGCGCCGAGGGCGCAGCCCGCGCCAGCGCCCCAGCCGGGACCGGACACGGCAGAGGTGACACCGGACTGCTGCTGCGCCGGAGAGCGCGGGGCCACGCGCTGGTGCCACGCACCGCACGCCGTGCACCGTGTGCACCATGTGCCGTGCACCACACGCCGTGCACCGTGTGCACCATGTGCCGTGCACCGTGTGCACTGTGTGCTGTGCACCATGTGCCATACACTGTGTGCTGTGCACCGTGTGCACTGTGTGCTGTGCACCATGTGCCATACACTGTGTGCCGTGCACCGTGTGCACTGTGTGCTGTGCACCACATGCCATACGCTGTGTGCCGTGCACCACGTGCCGTGCACCACGTGCCGTGCACCGCAGCCCCGCGCCGTGCCGGGGGTGACTCTGCGCTCGCCTTTTCCAGCTCCCATGGCGCCGCTTCACCCGAACCCCGCGCTGGGACCCGCTGCCCGTCTCTGCCCATCACCGTCCCTGCCCCCCGGCCGCGCACCCACAGGGAGGAGCCGCTGGGACGGGCCGGTCCCTGGGCTGGTCTCAAACTGTCCCCTCAGCAAGGCAGTGTGTATAAATTGCGACAATAAATTACTGCAGCCCCAGGGTAAAAGAAGCATCAAGTTATGACTTTTACATGAGTATTTAGTCAGCCATTCAATAAAAAATAGGTCTTCCAGTTGCACAGTACCATTTATCAGCTACATATTTATTATTTATCATAGCTACACATGATGCAAATGTGAATTACCTAAGCTGCTCCTCCAAGGAGCACTTGCTTTTATAGAAATGTAAACATATATAATACAGTTTGCAAAATCAGATACCAAGCTTTGAAAGGAAAAAGAAATTAGGGATGCAGATTTTATTTTTGCTTTCATTTCTGTGTGATAAATTATCTGAGCTACAGTTTTCTTCTAAAGGTCATTTCCAGGATACCTTTTCCCTCAGTCCGCGTGCTCGGCGAGCGGCTCTGCGCGGGGACCGGGGGTCGCGGCGCGGCCAGGACGCTGCCAGGACGCTGCCACGGGTGTTGGTGGCGCTGGCGAGGGCTGAGCCCGGCCTCGGGGCTCGCGGGGTCAGCCAAGGCCGGGCCCAGCGATGGAGGGGCCCGGAGGTTTGTGCTGAGCCCCCCGGGCGCTCCCAGCGCCAGGATCAGTCCCCTCACCAGTGACAACCGTTTATAGGCAGGAAATACCTGCAGTCATTAAAATTCCTCCCACATTTATCCAAGCTCTGGTAGACTATAAAGTGATTTCAATTCTAAAAGAAGGATTTGAAGATTTCTTCCCTGCTTCGTGTTTCTGGGGTCCTGTGGGGAATTTCAGGCCTTGAAGTGTTTCACTGGCATGAATTGCCTTTCAGTTTCAAAGTCTTTTTACACCTGAGCGGGGTGGAGGGACCATGGCACCCGCGTGGTCACCGGCACAGCACCCGCGTGGTCACCACCACGGCACCCACATGGTCACCGCCATGGCACCCACATGGTCACCACCACGGCACCCACATGGTCACCGCCATGGCACCCACATGGTCACCGCCATGGCACTCGCGTGGTCACTGGCACAGCACCTGCGTGGTCACCACCACAGCACCCACATGGTCACTGCCATGGCACCCACTTGGTCACTGCCATGGCACCCGCGTGGTCACTGCTATGGCACCCGCATGGTCACTGCCATGGCACCCGCGTGGTCACCGGCACTGCACCGCGCTGGGAGGGCGGCAGGCCGGGGCAGCCACCAGAGCGGTGTGACCGCAGCGGACGTGCCGGTGACCGGCTGGGTTTTCTGGGGTAGGTCATTAGTTAACGCACCCGAGGGCTGCGCGGGAGAATAACAGCACATCAGTTAGGATGCTAATTCACTGGACTGGCAGCGAGCGCTGCGAAATGACAGCTTGGAGGGGCGCGGGGGAGGGCCTGGAAATGGCAGCAGATTGGTATTTTGAAAGGGGAGGGAAGTTCCGTGGTGATGAATAAGGAAGGTGACATGTGGCGCTGCCGCTCGGCGCGGCCGTCCGCGGGAGGGTCAGCGCGGCGCCTCCCGCCGCGGGGCCCGCGGCTGCCCAGCAGCTGCCCGGGTGTGCGCCCTTCAGACAACGGAGAGAAAAGCCCCGATAATTAGGCCAAGTTGAACTGCAGGAGGTAGCCAGCTTCTCGGCTGCCTTTTGTATATTCATGACCCAGCTTGATTGATGGAAGGACAGTGTTTGGTGACACTGTCATTTGCAAGTTGAAAGGTAGACTACAGGCTGGAGCTATGCTCAGATGTGCCTTAAAGGGTCCTACAATAAGCTCATTTGGATGCTGATGATGTTCGCATCTGCATTTCTTTGTTTCTAACTGTTTCAGGAGGACATCTGTTAATTTGTATAGATTAGCTTGGATGCTTTCATTTAAAAACATCAAATTATGTAGCAGGACTGTTTAGTATAAAAGTTTCCAGGAAAGTTTAAACTGATTCGGAAATGATGGAGGGTGTAATATTTAAAGGCAGTATTAAAAAAAATAGCAATACTTATATTTGCATGCAGCTTCCCATGCCCTGGAATTAAGACTTGTATTTCTGCTGCAACCTTATCAAAAAGCATTAGCAAAAGCATCTGTTGAATTATAAATTTCAGGATAAATGAGGCTTGCCAAATTTCATATCTGCTCGGGAGAGGAGGGCTCCTTCCCCGGACACCGAAAGCCTCGACATGTGAAGGGGGGGAAGTGAAATGTAATTAATTCAAGAAGGAAAATGCTTTTACTGTGTAATATTTAGTCGCATATTTCAAGAATAATAGCGCTCCTGTCAGAGAAGTTACATTTTTTACAGGTATTGCTTTCGGAGAAATGGTGGGATGGGAGCTGGGAGGAGGTTTCACGGCCCGGGTCTGGCTGCCCGGGCACGGCAGCTGTGGTTGGCACAGCACAAGCGTCCCCTGTGTCCCCTGTGCCGGGACCGGGCTCCCCGGGCTGGGGGCAGCGGGGACGGCTCCGGCTGCCCCACGAATGCTTGGCCTTGCAGGGACCTCGGGGACCGGCCCGCGGCACCGGCACTAACCCGGCCCGCAGGCGCTGCTCCCGCAGTGCAGGCTCCGCTCCCGCAGCGCAGGCTCCGCTCCCGCAGGGCCGGTATCGGCCTCCCGAGGAGCCTTCGCCGGCACACGAGCCCAGAACCGTGGGCGCTGGGGCAGGAGCTGCGCGGGGCTCTCGCGGGCCTGCACGGGGCTGCCGAGGCCTCTTCCCGCCGCAACGGCCTTTCCGTTCATCCGCGCTGGGAAATTTATGCCTGTGATTCCCATCTTTGTATTTACTCCAATTAACACATAAACCCTAATTACTCAGATCAGGGGAACTGGGAGTCCGTAAATGGAGAGCGACATGGCAGAGCTTGGCAGATGCCTGAGCACCAAGGTGGCCAGAGACGGCGAAATATCAATTTAGGGGGCACCAGAAGCAAGCAGACCTGTGGCTGGGGCCGCTCGCGCTCTTGAGAGGTGTGGGGATGGGCCGGGGCAGAGCTTGGGGCCGCCCCTCCCCTGAGCCCTGCGTGTGGACAGAAATGCCCGTCAGCCCCAGCCCAACGGGCACCCGTGGGAGCAGAGGACGCCTTCCCCGCGCCGCGCCCGCAGCGCCGCGGCCTGGCACGCCGCAGGGTCCTGGCAGCCCGCCCAGCGCCGCGCGCGTCCTTCTGTCAGATTTATAGGATGGAGATCAGCCGAGGGTTTCTAGGGCAGCCGGTGTGGCGACAGCATCCAGGAGCTGAGCTGGGAGAGGGCAGCCCGGGCAGGGCCCGTGCGCGGGGCAGCGCAGCCCGGCGGGACGCGGGGGGGCTGGGGGTGCCGGGGTCCAGGGCCCGTGCGCGGGGCAGCGCAGCCCGGCGGGACACGGCGGGGCTGGGGGGTGCTGGGGGTGCCGGGGTCCAGGGCCCGTGCGCGGGGCAGCGCAGCCCGGCGGGGGTGCCGGAGGGGCTGGGGGGTGCTGGGGGTGCCGGGGTCCAGGGCCCGTGCGCGGGGCAGCGCAGCCCGGCGGGGCGCGGGGGTGCCGGGGGGGCTGGGGGGTGCCGGGGCCGCCCGGTCCATGGGCCGGGTGCGGGAGCGGGGCAGCCCGCGCTGGCTGGGGCGCAGCGTGCTGGTGCGGGGCGTTATGATTGCAGCATATGCTGGCTATTAGTGTGCTTTTATTTAATTCTTTTTTTTAATACGGTTTACATTGCTGGTGGCGGTGCAGGCTTAATTGCTACCTTGCCTGATGCAGCTGAGTTTTGTAGTTACTCAAGCAGGAGGTTTTTAAAACTGTGAAATAGTTTCCCTTCCTGCATGCCCCCAGATCAGGTAGAAAATGGGGAAAGAACTGCTAAATGATGTATTTAGAAAAAGCTGTTCTACAAGAGTATTTGAAACATTACAGATCTGCCAGAAGGTCCATTAACATAAATGTTTAACTCAGACACACACAAACTTATGTACCGAAATGAAAATGTTTCATGCATTAATTTGCTGCAGAAGGTACTAACATAACAATTAGAACAACATTCTGCCTGCTTATACTTAAATTTCCTGGGGCAGTGTTTCGGTGGTAATGCAGAGCGTTGATATAGGATCTTGCCTGCGCTGCACACCACAGCACTGCAGTTCTTTCTGCTAAATCAAATCCTTACAGCTGCAAACCTGGCGTGGGGGAACTGGGGGAGATTGGCAGCAGTGCAGAGTTTGGGGCGCTGGCTGGGGTCCCTGTGCCCCCGCTCCCGCGTCCTGCCCTGACAAAGAAACCTGCTCTGCCTGCAGCTTCGCAAGGGGATGGCAAAGACAGTGGCAATAAAGCGGAGGAAGCACCGAACCAGCTGGACTCATTTGGTCAGTGCTCCCGGTTGGTGCTGTCACACCCACCGTGGTCCCGGGCTCTTTTCCTGCCCCTGTCCTGCAGGAGGGTCGCCCCTCTCGCAGGGTATCTCAGCCTGCACACGCGGCTTTGCTGGCCGGGAAGGCGGGAGCGGGGGGGTCTCCACCCGGCCCGCAGCCGAGGAGCCCCGGGGAGCCGGGCCGACGCTGGCGCGCCGGTGCCGGCACACGGCGCTGCGCCACACAGCTCCGGCCGCCGCGGCACGGGGGAGCCGCGGCTGCGACGTCCCTCCTCCCAGCAAACGCGCGGCCTAAACTGAGCACCGTAGAATAAAAATGGAAACATAAAAATAGCAGTTGGAAAGATAAAACAGCATTTATAGTACTAATAAAACCGTTGTGGCTTCCACAGGAAAACATGCTTTGTAACCTAATGCTTACCTGGGAAGACTGTCGAGTTTCGGAGAGTTATAGCTGTTTTTGTAAGAGAAGCGCAGAGATTTGCTTCAGGGCTGAGTGATAGATTCTCCTGCCTGGAGCATCCCAGTGTGTTTATACATGGCTTGTATGGCAGCTTTCATAAGACATTTACCCCATGATTTGCGATGAGCTTATGTGTGAATAATTAATGGCAATTAATCCTTAATTACAGTAATTAGGCAAGTCACAGGAAATTAAGCTGCAGCTGGAGAAGACCATGCCTGGGAAGAGAGGATTGGGGGCTGTGTGAATGTGCCATTCACTGACAACATTACGAGGATGAGCAGCATTCAGCAGCTTTGGCATTTCTATTGGCAGCCTTGGGTAGGACAAGAACGCTCAACATTAGCAGCAATCTATAGTTGTCTACAAGAGTTTTTAGTTCAAGTGCCAAAATGTTATGTTGCATATGGTGATTATCTAAGTTTATTGGTTGCCATAATTCAAATGGGTGTAATTGTTTTTGGCTTGATAGTGACATTAGAAACTGAAGCTTTTATGTGTTCATAGGTTCTGCTGGCATCAGCCATGGTTCAACTTCTAGAGACAATTCATCCACGTTTGCAATTATGAAAACACACTACAAATGGCTTGAAATTAATGGAGAAATTTTCAGTGATTAAAAAAAAGACAGCGGCAAAACTGTCAGTTTCTTAGCTGAGCAGCTAATTGCTTTATTATTAGCTGCCTTTGCCATTAAAACGAGGTTTGCCCCAGGTCCAGCGCGCAAGGTGTGGTGTGGGAGCACAGCGGCCGTGCTGGCGGGGACGGCGCGCGGCACAGACCCCGCGGTGGGGCCGGGGATCAGAGCGATCTGTGCACAGACCCCGCGGTGGGTCCGGGGATCAGAGCGATCTGTGCACAGACCCCGCGGTGGGGCTGGGATCAGAGCGATCTGTGCACAGACCCCGCGGTGGGGCCGGGGATCAGAGCGATCTGTGCACAGACCCCGCGGTGGGTCCGGGGATCAGAGCGATCTGTGCACAGACCCCGCGGTGGGTCCGGGGATCAGAGCGATCTGTGCACAGACCCCGCGGTGGGGCCGGGGATCAGAGCGATCTGTGCACAGACCCTGCGGTGGGTCCGGGATCAGAGCGATCTGTGCACAGACCCCGCGGTGGGGCCGGGGATCAGAGCGATCTGTGCACAGACCCCGCGGTGGGTCCGGGGATCAGAGCGATCTGTGCACAGACCCCGCCGGTGGGTCCGGGGATCAGAGCGATCTGTGCACAGACCCCGCGGTGGGGCTGGGATCAGAGCGATCTGTGCACAGACCCCGCGGTGGGGCCGGGGATCAGAGCGATCTGTGCACAGACCCTGCGGTGGGTCCGGGATCAGAGCGATCTGTGCACAGACCCCGCGGTGGGTCCGGGGATCAGAGCGATCTGTGCACAGACCCCGCCGGTGGGTCCGGGGATCAGAGCGATCTGTGCACAGACCCTGCGGTGGGTCCAGGGATCAGAGCGATCTGTGCACAGACCCCACCGATGGGCCCGAGGGACCCAGCACCGCCAGGGATCAGAGCAGATCTGTGCACAAACCCCACCGATGGGTCCGGGGATCAGAGCGGATCTGTGCTGGGAGCTCTGCCCTGGGCACCCAGCGCAGGCCGCTGTGCAGCTCCAGAGCAGCAGCCTTCCCCATCATCAACGTGTGAAGTTTTGAAAACCTCCTGATTAAACATGTTTCAGTAATTTCCTGGGTTTCCAAGCGGTAGTGTTTGTGCCAGCACCAATCTGGGGCAGAGTCGTGGAGGGAAGCACACATTAGTATCAATGGAACCTACAAAAAGCAATCAGTAATTTACGAGCTTGTGGAAAAATGCCCACATGTTCTCATCAAATTATAGGGTTCCTGTAATTTACTCAGTGACTACAAGGTGCGTGCTCCCAAACCTGCTGTGGTGCGTTAACCGAACCTCTGATTAGATTTAATCCAAACAACTAATCTGTTAAAGGGTCCTGAATAAATTTGGCCAGGCCAGGGTGTGATTTCAGACTCAGACACAGCCGGTGCGAGGTCAGCCGACCGCTCACCGGGACGGCCCGCGGCAGGTCAGGTGGGTTTGCAGCCCGAGCGCGGCGCGTGTGCCGCGGGGCACGACCGTCTCTTACCTTGTGCAAAGAAAAGCCCGTAGCCAGGTGTTTGCGAGACCTGTACGTGTTTGTAACACAGAAACGGGTAAGAACCTCAGCTCCTCCATGTGGAATGTAGATCAATTTTTAATTCACTTGTGCGCCTGGATGACTCATTTGAAAAAGAAAATTGTGGCATCAAAAAAAAAAGACATTTCAGTGTGCATAGGCTGCTGCATTTATCTGTTTCTCATGTACTCCAGAGTGGAAATAAGTCACAGTATCTTAATAATGGTCTTGATTTTATAAATGATTTTTTCCCCTTGAAATAAGCCATCCATTCATTTTAATATGTAGAATTGGTTTGCTAGCAGGGCGACAGTTTAAAAAGACTTCCAACTGTGACACAAGTGCAACCATATTGCTTCCTATTACTCGCTAAGGTAGTTGTTTAGAAGAGAGAATGTTCTCCCTGGAAATGTTTAAAGTGCTGTAATTTTATTTAGGATAATGAGGATTTATAACAGTTTTACCATATGAAAACCTGCCTTTAGACAGAGTGAAATAGGCGGTTGCGGTTATTGAGTGTGTAACGGTGGGTTTGTGCGTGGCGAGGGGCGGCGTTTGCGGCTGGCTGTGCCGCGTATCCGTCACCGGGCCCAGAACATTCCCCGCCGCCGCGTGGGGTAATTCATCACCAACACGTATGGATTTCTCCGCTTTAATCGCTCGAGATGTTAATTAAAATCCTGTTTTATAGAATATTTTAATGTTGAGATTTGCCCAGCTGCACAGGCATAGCTGTGTTGTCAGGATTGAGCTGTCTCGTGACAAGAAGCTGGATTGAAGCCGGGGGATCGGGCCCGGGGGGGGATCGGGCCGGGGGGGGATCGGGCCCGTGGGGGGATTGGGCTGGAGGGGGATCGGGCCCACGTGGGGTCAGGGCTGGGATCGGGGGGCCCGGCTGCCGCCGCTCGGCCTGCCCGAGGTCGGCCGCGTTTATGTTGCTGTGAGGCCGTTAAAATGTTCCTCTCATTACAAATGCGTTCCTTGTGTTCCCGACGCCGCTCCCCACGCGCGCCGGCCGAGCTGAGCGGGTACCGGGGCACCGGCGTAACCGCACGTTTAATGCCCTGTTTATAAATATAAAGGAGAAGGAATTGAACTGTTACAGATTTTATCAGGTTTTATCTCCTCACTGAAAATCTTGGCTCTCAAAACATTTCTAATTTCCCTTATTTGAAGGCTCAAACAGTTTCAAATTACTGCCCCTGGATTGTTCTTGACATGGAGAATGGTAGATTTGAGCTGTGGAGCCGCTGGAATGTGTGGTGTGTGCTTTTCCTGAACAAGGGAATTCAGCGGGTAAATTACAGTCATTTACTTGGAGTGTAATTTACCGAGAGCCTTTAGGCAAATGCAGGAGAAGGACAGCGGAGCAGCAGCAGCCCAGCAGGCTCCCCCTGAAACGCGCTCGCACCCACGTCACAACCGTCGTTGCGCTTTCTGATTTAAAATACATATCGCTCTTATTATTTCTTCAATTCATACGGCATGCATTTGCAAATATGACTGATTGATGTGAAGAGAAGATTTTAAATCTTACTAAATTATCCACACAGGTTTTTAGCATCGTATATTTTGCATGCGGCAGTATCTGCATGCGATCATCCCGAATTTGGGATTGATAAAGCCGTTAGTTTTATGCCTAATAGCGGATCAAGTATCTGAAACTGTCATCAAGCTAAATGGAAATTGCTGTTTCATCCTATGGAAATATTCAATATTTAATCAATTTTTTAAAAATAAAAATGTTAATCTAATGGAATCGGCAAGGCAGATGCGTGCTCGCATTTTCATCTGAAGTTAGAGCACAGAATGGACGCTGGCGTGTTTTCCTGGGTCAGCGGCAGGGACGCGGTGGAGAAGCAGCGCCGAGCTCCCTGACGGCGGCGACGGGGCCGCGCTCCGGCCGGGCCGCGCGGCGCGCGCTGCGGTGATTGCCAGGCAAACACAAGGCAGGGCTGGAAAGTGGTTTTCTATAGCATATTGTAATTTGACACTTAAGTTGTGCCCTGTATTACCCCGTGTCATAATTGATGGCTAAAGAAAAGCACATGCTATGCTAATCCTTTGTTAGAATAGCTTGTTAAATTGTGGTTGCCAATTTAAAATAAACTATGGAATGCTTGTCTATATTTTAAGGTTGGTAGTCTACAGTTTTAAACAGTCATTTTAAAGCTGTTTTTCAACTTTATGTTGCATGCACACTATTCTGCCTTTGCACACAAGGTCAGCATGTTCGCTAGTTTAATAGCAGACCATCAAGAACAAAATCAATGAGCTGCATGTTTCACACCAGTATCACAAGGGATTTTCCCATTTATAGCACATTTGTGTACTGATCCCGAGTTTAAAATGACAATATTGATGCCCTATTAGAGCTGTGCCGAAATGGACATTGTGCAGCCGGTGTTAGAAGTTGTCGCTCTTCTCGCAGGCTGGGTTCTAGCTCTTGTCTAGCAAACATAAATAAGCCGGCGAGCCCCCGCGCCGCTGAGCGCGGCCGCCTGCTTGCGATGCTGCAGCTTCCCACATTGCAAACCAAGAGCTTTCATAGTCGGTGCGAGGAGGATTATGAGACTGCGTCTAAATAATCATCTGCGTGCTGATTACTGAAAATAAAGTGGCGTTATTGCTTGTGGAAGAGACGAGGCAGCTCTGCCGGGGAAGGCGCGAGTTGGGGGGGAATTTCCTGCGTCCTGGTGTCACCGGGCAGCACCAGCCCCCGGCCTGCGGGGGAACAGATGCTGCGCCGCGCAGGGGAGACGGTGCTTGTGCAGAGGAAAATGATTTAATGTTGGTAGAACGGTTATTCATTTATAAGGGATTAAAAATGACTTCAGTAGAATACCTTTAATTTGTAACGATGGTCTGCAGGGCTGTTTCCTGCCTGAAATAAACTGTTTGACTGGCACGTTCATTTTGATCCATTCGGGTTTATGGTGTGGTAGAGGGGATAAAGGTATTATTGCTGGTACTGTATGTTCAGCTGGACGGGTGCGGACCCGCCGTTGGGGTCCCTGGGGCCGTGCCGGCCGCGGGGCACGAGCGCGAGCGCAGCCACGGGAGTCGCGTTCTCGGGAGTCAAACGGGGAGGAGCCGCGGCCGGGGGGTGCGGGTGCTGCTGGCTCCAGGGACCCCAGGGACACCTCTGCACTTGAGCTCTGTACGTAATTAGCTGTGTCACTTTCCGAAGAGCAAACGCTGCGTCTCTGGAGGGGGGTGACACCTCCCAGAGCCCGGTGGCTGCGATCACAGGGCTCAGCGCTGCCGTGACACCCGCTGCCGAGCCCGGAGCTCCCCCGGCACCCACCTCCAGCACCGGGCCCTGCTGGGCGCTGCGCCGTTGTGGGCGCTAATCCCGGCCCATGGCACGCGGTGACAGAACACGGGCGCCCACCCGCGTCCCCGGGCAGCGCGGGACGGGGCTGGTCACTGCGACGTGGACCAGCGAGAACCAGCGCGCTCACGTGCAGCAGATGGGGTGGCACCAGCTTTTAGGATTTAATAACAGGTTTCCCCATTTTGGCTGCTGGTTTGTTAAAGTTTCAGATTTGGGGATCACCAGAAAATCTCAGCTTCCTAGTGAAAACAGACTCTGTCTGCAGTTACCGACGTGGAAAGGGTGTCCCGGAGTCTCCAATGCGGGAGGGCAGACAAACAGGGTCCGTGTTTATTCCTGCTAAAATTCCCACACTTTCAATTAGCAGTGATGGGGGAGGCGCAGTGACTAAGCTGATGCGTATTTCTGTGAACCATAATATCAGCAGCTTGGTAAAGGGCAGAATTCTCAGAAAATGTGAGCAGCGCTGCGGTGCCTGGGAGCACTATGCAATAAAGGAAGATTATGCAAAAATCCTCAAATTCCGAAAAAATCACACAAAGAGGTGCCTTTCAGTGTAACTGAAGAGCAAAGCAAAATAAATATACAGTGCTTGCAAATTTACTTCTGTTACAGATCAAAAATACAAGACAGAGCACTATCTGGTAGTAAAATGCAAGCAGGATTATTCCGAATAAACACTTCCAGGCTGGCTGTTCTGTAGGAAAGGCACGCTGTCCTCGCCGCGCCTGGCACGAAGTGGTGACAGCAGAGCTGAATCCTGCTCTCCTGCTTTAATTCTCTGTACTGAGTGCAGATCTGCTGTCTGCTTTACTGGGGAGAGAAAGAAATAAAACCCCACAACAAACGAGCAGAGCCAGTCGTGGCTGGAACAGGCAGGATTAAAGCGCAGGATTATCCCTGCGAAGGGCTGTGTCGGTGCGCGGCTCGCTGACCTTTCGAGGCGCCAGCGTGTGCGGAGCTGTGCGAGAGCGAACCCAGCGCCCGCGGTGTCCTGGGCGGCCGGGACCGGCACCGCGGCTGCGTGTCCCCGCGCGCGCAATAAACCCGGCTCTCAGCCCAAACACTGCTTTTATATGAAGATGTGCTTGGAAATAGTGTTCCTATAGGTTCTGGTGATATAAATAATGTATGTGGAGAAGCTCATAAATGTAAGCTCGAATTTTCCTCAGTAGTTTTTGTTCTCAATCACCTTGATGAAACAATCTTGAAGGCGCTCTCCTTTCCGTGGCATTTGGAATGAGTCCCTGACAGGCTGATTTTCCACCCCTGTTGTGATGCTGCTTTCTCTAGTTAATATTCCTCTGTAAGTGTCGTACCAAAGTAAACCAAAGGAGCCCAGCTCATGACACTAAGGCTGCATTTGCATTAATTATGCAGTCAGGGCTGGTGAGAAAATGCTGTCACAGAGAGAGAGGCAGTAAATGAGAACCCTCCGAGTGCGCCTGAATGAAGAGCATTAAGTTCATTTACATGGGAGCAGGACGAGCGGCTCAGGCTGGGAGAGGGAACAATGGCATTTCTCTTGTCGGCTCACCCGCCGTTATTGTTCTGCGGCTTAATGACTTAAAGGCAGAGTGGTTGCGCTGACAAAAAGACAGCCAGGATCCCTTTGGTATTAATAACGGCAATAATAATTAATAATATCCCACTAATCAGGAAGCGCATGCTGCCCCGAAGCTGGCGCGGCCCAGCCTGGTGGGAAGGCCGCGGCCCAGCCCGGCGCAGTGCGCGGTGTCCGGCGGCCACGGGTCCCGCTTGTGCCCGGCAAAGGTGGGGAGCGCCCCGCTGGTCACCAGGCCGGGGACGGGCAGTGGCGGGGACGGGCCATGGCGGGGACGGGCCATGGCGGGGCAGCATGGCCGGGCCTGGGGCACCCAGCCTGGGTGGCCTCTGTGGGGCTGCCAGGCCAGGCCCCCCAGCCAAGAGCAGGAATCTTTTAGTTTGTTTATCTCCTGGTGGGTTTTCATGTGTTTCCAGCACGTAAGGCTTCAGTTCTGTAGCAGGATTGCTCTTCTTGGTGCCAGGACAAATGGCTGAGAAGGGCTCGTTTCACCTCAGGAATTTTGCCCGCTGTGCTGCCCAGAACAGGTCCCCACGGGCGGGTGGCACGCGAGGTCACCCCATCGCCAGCTCACATCCCAAACCCCTGGTGGCCAATACCGTAAACAGTATGCGAACCTGTATGAAAATATTTCCTGGGTATTGTCTGGTAAACTTCCCCTGCCAGCAGCAGCCAGAGGCAGAGCCTGCGCGGGGCGGCGCTGGAGCGGCCCCGGCCCCGGGAGCAGCCGCGAGCGCGGGACGCGTGTGCTCGAATGGGGACCCTGCTCCCCGCGGCCCCTCTCCCTCCCTCCCTCCCGTGTTTCCGTGCACGAAACGCGTCTGCGGTGTCGCCGCCGTGCTGACGGGGGTGTCTGGTCCCGACGTCACCTCCGATGTCACCATGTTCGCTGTGCAGCCGTCACAGGCTTCGCCGGGTGGTTCTGCTGCCGCCTGCGCGTGTGCGTCAGGGACCCGCGCAACGGGAGACACAGCTATGGAACGTGGTATATGTGACCACTAGGGAGAAATGTTAATACATACGTAAAAAATTAAAGGTGTGCTCCTTGGTTCTTTTATACATAAAGATTAATCTCCCAATGTTATATTATGTTACAACAGTTTGGGACATTTTTTCATCAAAATGTGGAGGTTCCTTTTAAAGTTCAAAACTTGTTGTCATCTCTATTTGTCTTCAAGACTTTCAGACACTTTAACCTACAGTTTAAATATAAAGTGACTTTTTTTTATTCATATGCTGACACAATTTTCCTTGGAATGATTTATATTTCAATAATAGCTTAAATTATGTTTTGCATTCTGCGCTTTGCTGTCATGCAGGAGGTGTCATCATAAGATAAACTTTCACATCTGAGAGTCAATAAATTGTGCTTAAGTGGTCTAATGAAAATACTGTAAATGCCTATATAGAGTTGTAGACAGTACAGATATGCCGTACAGATACACGTATATATTTAGCAAAGGACTGTGTTTGATCATATGGTGTCATTAGCTTTGACACCATTGCATGGTACCAGTTTACTGAGATATGAATCCTATAATACTATATCATGCTTTTATCCACTAAATAAAAACCTGCCCTATGTTTTATTACAAAGTAGGTGGCCTGGAGGAAAAATATATGTATTCTTTCCTTTTGGAATAAAATATGCATTTGGGCTTCTCATTTCATCTCCAATCTGTGTTATTCCTTAAAAATGCAGAACTGCCTGAAGTCCTCTTTAATATTTAATTCAACAACTTTTTAATCTGTCATTATGCTGTGATGAAGTAAGCATCAAGTGTCGCTGAAAAAGATTAAATTATACTTGGAAATAGGAATTGAAATGATTTAGGGTTGGAGGCTGAATATTTGCTTTGCACAAGTAATAATCGCAGGAGCCCGGGTGAAGCCGGGCTCGGCCGTGGCTCTGCGCTGCCGGTCGCTCTCCCTGGTGGCTGCCCCTTGATTTACTCTGGCACTGCCAAGCTCTAGTTGATTTAAATGGAGGTGGGAACTGGAAATTCCACACTACAATACATTAATTACTCTCTGCTACTCCTTACACTGATTTTCTTTTTCCTGTAAACATCATAAACTGCGATGCAGGCAGCCCAACGGATAGCCGCTCCGAGCTACCCTATAATTTCTTGTTAACAAGCTTATCTTAAAATGGAAAAGAGGAATAATGAATATCCAGCTCTGGAAGAATGGATGATGTGAAGCAGTGGAGCAGTTGTTCCTGTCCGTTGGTGAGGGATGCCCCCGGACCGCGGGGATTGTGCCAGCGTCGTCCAGCGGCTTTCCCGAGGGATTGCTGGGTTCTGCAGAGACGGGGCAGACCCAGGTCCCACTGCGACCCCGGCCCAACATCCGCTGTGTCTGCGGTCAGAGCGCAGGGCCGGTGTCCCGGGTGGGTCACGGTCTGAGTGTGTCAGAGCCCGTGTGCCCAGTTCGGTGCTGCTGGTGTCACCGGTTTCTCTGCCCCGCAGGGCGTGCGAGGGGACGGCCCGGCAATGCCGGACACCCCGGCGTCCTCCCGCCTGACAGGAGTTTCCAATCACGTAAAGAGGAGAGTTTTGGAATTGTGGTGACTTTTCCAAGGAGCAGCATTAATCCCTGCAGCACCTGGAGCAGCAAAGCCGTGGGAAAGCACAGCCAGCGCTCTGCGAGGCGCGAGCGAGCAGAGCCAGGCCGGTGGAGCGGTACGGGAATGCGTTGGTGGCTGTGGGTGTTATGGGAGAGTGACGTCTCCGCTCCCGCAGGACTTAATCCGGAGTTCGCTGTGCCTTGCAGTCCAGCCTTAGAAACCGGTCCATGTCATTTGTGTACAGTTCTGGCAAAGCCACTCTTTCTTATATAGCATATTGGAAAAAGGAACCCATTCCCTCATATCCAATGCATTATTTATAATTATTCTCCCTTCTTTGTAGAAACGCGAATATCTATATAAATAATTGATTGCTGTTATTAATTGGGGAACATGCGATATTTTTGTACAACTCATGTTATGTTGTGGCAGTCCTGAGTGCACCGGCGGCTCCGCACCGGGGACGGTCCCGTTCTCCTGGGCGGGGGGTCCCCATGGCTGGCAGGTCCTGCCAGGCCCGGGGCACGGTGGGGTGTGGTGTGGCCGTGAACCCTCGCGGTGCTGGCCATGGGGCATGGCAGGGTTTGGTGTGGCCGTGAACCCTCGCGGTGCTGGCCATGGAGCATGGCTGGGTTTGGTGTGGCCGCAGGCCCCTCGCGGTGCTGGCCATGGCGCATGGCTGGGTTTGGTGCGGCCGCGGGCCCCTCGCGGTGCTGGCCATGGGGCATGGCTGGGTTTGGTGCGGCCGCGGGCCCCTCGCGGTGCTGGCCATGGAGCATGGCTGGGTTTGGTGCGGCCGCGGGCCCCTCGCGGTGCTGGCCATGGGGCATGGCTGGGTTTGGTGTGGCCGCAGGCCCCTCGCAGTGCTGGCCATGGGGCATGGCTGGGTTTGGTGCGGCCGCGGGCCCCTCGCGGTGCTGGCCATGGGGCATGGCTGGGTTTGGTGCGGCCGCGGGCCCCTCGCGGTGCTGGCCATGGGGCATGGCTGGGTTTGGGGCGGCCGCGGGCCCCTCGCGGTGCTGGCCATGGCGCATGGCTGGGTTTGGGGCGGCCGCGGGCCCCTCGCGGTGCTGGCCATGGCGCATGGCTGGGTTTGGTGCGGCCGCGGGCCCCTCGCGGTGCTGGCCGGGTGGCAGCGGGGGCCGTCCCCGCTCCCCGGGCCGCAGGTGCCGCTGGTGCCGCTCTGCTCCGGTGCAGAGGGGAGCTCTGTGTGACAGGGCCAGAACTCTTGTCTAGCCCGGGAAGATGTATAACGCCCTGTCACAGAACCAGCCTGGCGTGTGCTGCTGGGGAGCCGAGCACCTCTTCACCTCTGCAGACTGTAAATTCTGAGCAGTTGATATTTGAGTGTAATTCCTCTCGAACTGGCATTATTATTTGATTGCAATGAATTACCTTTTTAAAAAAAATCATAAGTATAAATTCACTTGACTGATCCTGCAAATTATTTATGATGTAGTGTTTTGGTCTAGGATAACCTTTTAAAATAAATCAGTTTTTCAATAATAGTTCAATGTTTGCCCACCTAATGGTGTTCCCATTAAGATCTGCATTTGTCACCAACCTGCCTTTTCAGCTGCGCAGGAGACAAGTTACCGCCCCTAAACCCACTATGCTTGTAGGGTAAAGTAAATGCATGTCTTTGTAGGAGAATAAATAAAAAGAGCAAGCTGAGTCAATAAGCGGGTTCAATTCATGCCTCCAGCAATGGCGGACAGCTCATTTTGTAGATGTGGGTGTTTTGTTTACATTTATAATGCAGCTTTATTTAATGCTGACAGATATAGCTTGTGGCAAATGATAGTCAGAATGTATGAGCAGTCATAATGCTTCTGTCTTCTTATAGTGTGCTGCTGAAAATAAGCAGTTCACCTCTGTTTTTATTGAGGAAAGGATATGAGACAGCTATAGCTTCGTGAGGCTATTTATTGAGTTGTTTTACTAGCTGTGAACATGCCGCTTTATAGCAGTTGTGAAAATGGACTTTGCTAGTGTGTGGGAAAGGAAATAACATTGCAGTATACAAGGGTAGTAAAAAAACCCTCTATAAATAATTTTTCAGACTGAAGAATATTCTCATTTAAACAGCTAGAGAGTCTGGTGATTTTTGCCAGATGCCAGCTTTTCCTGGGATGGAGTTGGGTTACAATTGCTCTATCAAATGATATTCATATTTTAATAGAAAAAAACAAAAAAGCCCTTTCAACCCGAGGTGTTCAGAAGCTTTGTAGGGAAACTTTTGTGTTGTTGCCGAGTTCAGTGTATTTACAAAGCCATCAGTATTTGTTAGCGCGGTGTGATCTTCAGATCCTCAGGTCTGGAAGGAAAAGCCTCTGCCTTGTTAGGCAAGGCTCGCAAAGCGCGGGTTTAGTTTGGGCTGGTTTGCGCTGAGCTGCGCGCTGCTCGGGGCCGGCGGGCGGCGGGGCCGGCGGGCGGCGGGGCCGGCGGGCGGCGGGGCCGGCGGGCGGCGGGGCCGGCGGGCGGCGGGGCCGGCGGGCGGCGGGGCCGGCGGGCGGCGCTGCTGCTGCGGGGCTGCGGCTCAGCACCCCCGCGCTGCGGCTCAGCACCCCCGCGCTGCCGGGGCACCCCCCCAGCCCCGCGGTGCCGATGTGCCCGTGGCCGCGGTGCCGGTGGCCGCTCCGCCGCTGCGCCGGCCCCCACTCGGCTCACCCTTCCCCCCGGCCCCTGCTGCCGTGCGGTGTCCGTGTGCGGCCGGCCGGGCCCCGCAGCGCCCGCGTTTGCCCGCCGCTGGTGGCCCGGCCGTTTGCTGCTGCGTGCGCTCGGCTGGTGGGATTCGAGCTGAGACGTGTAAAACGCGGCCTTACGGGGTCGGCAGGGCTTGAGGAGTGCGCTGCCGGTTCTGGCTCTATTCACGTGTTCTGCAGCAGCACTGAGGGGCACAAATCATTTTCATGTATGCAAAAATAATTTCGAAAATGGTATTAGTCTCAGCAGGTGAGGCCTTTTGTTTCTTCCATGTTTATGTACAAATTCCTAGGGAACACTAAATATTAAATTGAAATAACCCTTCCTTATTATTACACAGCTATGGATTCAATTTAATTCTCTTCAGATAAGGTTTTTCTGGACACATATTTGCAATTGCATGTCCTGTAAATACAGTTCCGACTACAGCCAGGGGCTCATTCCTGCCTGTCTTTTCCACAGCAAAGCACTGCATTTCTGGTTTTTGGGTGTAGACACTTTCCTTCTCCTTCTCATTCTGCTCATGGGTCACAAGAGGGCTGTCAGGTGTCCCCTTCCCCCTTCAACTGGGCAGAGAAAGGGGTCAGTCTCTCGCAGAGCTGTTCCTGCACTTCCACCTGTTTCCAGATCCCGGTTGCCGAAGCAGGAGGATGCAGAGCCGGCCTGGCCTGAGGCGCCGGAGCCCCGCACCCACTGCACCCGCACCCACCACACCCACTGCACCACACCCACCGCACCCGCACCCACCGCACCCGCACCCACCGCACCCACACCCACTGCACCACACCCACCGCACCCACTGCACCCACCACACCACACCCACTGCACCCACACCCACTGCACCCGCACCCACTGCACCACACCCACTGCACCCACACCCACCGCACCACACCCACTGCACCACACCCACTGCACCCACACCCACTGCACCACACCCACTGCACCCACACCCACTGCACCCACACCCACTGCACCCACACCCACCGCACCACACCCACTGCACCCACACCCACTGCACCCACACCCACCGCACCCACACCTACTGCACCCGCACCCACTGCACCACACCCACTGCACCACACCCACTGCACCCGCACCCACTGCACCCGCACCCACTGCACCCACACCCACTGCACCACACCCACTGCACCCACACCCACTGCACCCACACCCACTGCACCCACACCCACTGCACCACACCCACTGCACCCGCACCCACTGCACCACACCCACTGCACCCACACCCACCGCACCACACCCACTGCACCACACCCACTGCACCCACACCCACCGCACCACACCCACTGCACCACACCCACTGCACCCACACCCACTGCACCCACACCCACCGCACCACACCCACTGCACCCACACCCACTGCACCCACACCCACCGCACCCACACCTACTGCACCCGCACCCACTGCACCACACCCACTGCACCACACCCACTGCACCCGCACCCACTGCACCCGCACCCACTGCACCCACACCCACTGCACCACACCCACTGCACCCACACCCACTGCACCCACACCCACTGCACCACACCCACTGCACCACACCCACTGCACCCGCACCCACTGCACCCACACCCACTGCACCACACCCACTGCACCACACCCACTGCACACAGGGCCCGGTGGAAAATACAGCGTGGAAATGAGGGAGAATTGGCTGCGTGTGTTTTGTTGTGGCTGGCAAACGAGGCGGCTCTTTAAATGGCATCACTACTGTTCATGTTTTATAGCCACCCGGGCTTCAGACGTTTGATGCTGGTGTGTGATATCTTCTCCTGGAGAGCACAGGACCTGGGCAACCTCTGCTCTCCTGCTCTCGCAGGATACCCTGGGGCTTCAGAGGTGAGACTGTGATCAGCCAACATTTTACATTTTATTCTTTACTCTAAGGAATCAGTCTCATTTTTATGAAAATAAATATATGGTCTAGCTCTCCTAATAAGACTGTCTCCACTGTGTTTAAGTAATAATCATTTATTGTTTAAATACAGTAGAGGCTGTAACAAAATGCTGTCAAGAGCCATCACACTCATTAACCTGCCAGCTAATTAGCCTCCTCCTGCCTGATTGCTGACAAGTTCTTCAATCTGAACCTATCGCTGTTGTGTCAGCGCTGAAGCACCAAGCGAAGTGGAGGAGGGCTCCATTAGATGTTTGCGAACAAAGTCTGTGCATTAAAGGTTTGTTTTCTGCACTCCAACAAATGTTACAGCATTAATATTCCCAGCTATAATTAAATTGGCAACTCTTAATTATGGTAATTAGTGCATTAACCATTTCTTTGCCAGCGGCACTGCCGGGCGCTGCGGAGCTGCCGTGCCGGGCAGAGGCTGCGGGGAGAGCCGGGGACACGGGGGGGGTGCCGCGGACCTGGCGCCGCTGTGGGCGCTGCTGCGGAGGTGCAGGGGACACGCGTGTCCCCGCCTGGCCCGACCGCGGTGTCACCAGCGCTTTGCGTGGCTGTCGCGGGCGCAGAGCAGGGCAAACCGCCCTCCCGCGCGCCCCCAGGCTCCGCAAGCGGTTGCCCCAATTTTCTCCCTCAGGGAACTAAGGAAACGAGTTTTTCTGTTCTCAGTGAGGTGCTGTTGAACGTTCATGTGACCCAGCCAGCCTGTGAGCTGCCGTGGTTTGCGTTAGTGCCCAGTGCTGGGAGCGCTGAGCAGCAGACGGACAGTGGGACACGGTGGCACGGAGGGTCCCGGAGGACCCGCCAGAGGAGGCGGTAGCTCACCGGATTCCCAGCGGGTCTCTGTTGCCGTGTGGCACTGGGTTCGAGGGGACGCCCTTGCTTTGTGCCGGGCTGAGGACGGCCTGCGCCGGCGCCTCGCTGGCTTACAAATACCTGCCTTAGCTCCCACTGCTCTTCAGCCAAGACTCCTGAGGGTGTGTAGAGGACCTCAGTACCCGTAGTCTTACTCACCTTCTGCAGAAACTGAGGCACGGGGCGGAGTGTCCCGATGCAGCGGGACGTCAGCCTGGTCAGTCCTGCTCCGCCAGCGCGGGCCGTGGCGGCAGCGCTTGGAAATCAAGCAAGGTCAGTGCTGGATGGTGACCGGCCAGGGAGTGGAGGGCTGGCACTGAGTGAGGGAAGGGCTGGCACTCGGTGAAGGGGTGGCACTCATCCGAGCTGCAGACACAAAGGTGAATACGCTTAGGAGCAGCTCCCGGCACTGGATGGAAACGGCCGGCGGGAGGGGCCGCTGCACGTTTCCCAAGCGAGCAGCTCTGCTGGAGCCGCGCAGACGGGAACCCCGGTCAGCCCCGAAACCTGCCCCAGGTTCATCCCTCAGCTGGGGAGGGGGGAGTTCTGCCCCCCGTCTCCGGTGTCAGACTCAGCTTTCCCGGGGTGGCAATTCTTGCTGCTTTCAAAGGAGGAGAGAGCATTACCTTGATACTAGCTGTGGTTTTTTTTCCCCAGCACATAATAATTCTGTATGTATATAGTAAAAAGGGAGATAACCCAAGGCAAATTTAATTTCAGATTGGGTTTTTGCTTAATGTATTATTCATAGTATTATTTATATCATCACTTAGACATATGCCTGGCAATAAACTGCAAACTTAACTTTAGCAATAACGGTCACCTCTGTGTTGGGGCAGGGATGGGCTGGAAGCCTTTGGCTGCACTTCATCACATTGCAAGGGTTTTAATAAGGGACGCAGGGTGGGGGAGGGTGTTTAATGAGGGGCTTGGAGGGGGGTTGTTTGGCAGCCTTCTTTTCCCCCCCAACATTTTTGCTGCATGACCTGGTTTTGCATTTTTCTGCATCTCTGTTCATCTAATTAGGATGTTCTAAAAAGACCTGGACCACTTATTGTACAGAACTGTAGCCTGTGGGTATTTAATAAGGAGCTTTCAGTGGTACATTTGCATCTTTTGCTTGGGGTCTGAATAGCGAATTACCTTAAAGATCATTAGAAGCGCTGCTGTATTGTTAAAATCAGGCCACGATATTCTAATGACAGTTTAAAACTTGAGGCATTCCCTGTACCAGGGTTCACCCGGCATAATTGTGCGTCGCACGGGTGACCCTGGTGTAAACTGCCGACGTTCCCAGCTCCTTCCAGCGCGCGTTGCTGCGGGCAGGTGGGTTTCCAGCCCAGCTCCCGGCCCAGCACCCGGCCCAGCACCCGGCCCAGCTCCCGGCCCAGCACCCGGCCCAGCACCCGGCCCAGCTCCCGGCCCAGCACCCGGCCCAGCTCCCGGCCCAGCACCCGGCCCAGCTCCCGGCCCAGCACCCGGCCACGGAGCAGCGCAGCAGCAGCAACGAGCCCTTCGCTTGTTGTGTGCGCTCAGGGGTGCGGGTCCTGCTCAGCACCCCGGCCCTATGGGAGAGAAGCGCCGTTGGAACCCGTGAGCAGAAGCTGCGCCCGGCGCTGCTCCGGGCCCGCGCCGCTCGCTGCCGTGGCCGGAGGGCTCTGCGGCTACAGCCACGCGCGGCAACGGGCCCCGGGCACCCCGGCTGCCCTCGGCCTCCCGGATCGCAGCTCTCTCTCCTCCCTCCTCCGTCCGCTCCGCCCGGTCAGCGTGTCCGCTCTCAGGACACGCTCTGGGGGCTGACGGCTCTCACGACACAGCTTGGAGCGGATTCCCATGGACACTTTGGCATCACAGCCGAGCGCTTCTCCCGCCCTTCGGTGCACCGCAGGGAGCCGGTGGTGCGCGTGTCCATTGGCAGAGAAGCACGTGCGCTGGTTGGCGTTCCTGACTGCCTGGTCATTGTTTTCTGGCCGCAGAAGTGACCCAAGGCCCGACTCAGTCTGGGGTGTCCTGTGTGACCTGGCAGGGCCCTGTGGGCGAGGGAGCCCCGTCTTGTCTTTCCTTCGTCCTTCCCAAGCGCCGTCAGGTCAGACGTTACGGGAACCAAACCCCTCTTTGTCCCCAGGGAGCCGCTTTCCCGGGGGCTGAGCGGGGCGGCTGAGCCGAGCCGGAGCCCTTTCTCTTGCATAAAGACCTGGCGGTGGGGCAGGCGGCTCTGCTGCAGCCCCATGCTGAGGAATTGCGCCGGGAAACGAGGGACTTGAGGTGGATCCAGTGCCCAGGCGGTGAATGTTCTTAGACACTTTTTAAGGTTAGAAGTGCCAGGAGTAACCTGGTGCTTTGCGGAGGAGCTGCTTGTGCAGAGCAGGATTTCTCTTTAAAAAATTCAGTGTAACCAGCATTATTTTTTTCCTCTGGGATCCCAGACAATGAATGCACAGGCCTGTTCATTAATATCAGTTGTCTTCTGCAGGGAGTATCCAGATTTGTCGTGCCACGTTTTAAATTTTTAATGTATTACCCATTCTTACGCGGGCAGGCCTTTCTTTGTTCTTTTTACAGTAATACTGTTTTGTATTCAGCTTTGCTCTCATCTGATATGTCTCTTAGTATCCCTTAGAAAGCTCTCCCGTTCTCAGCGCCTCTTAGGTTGGACAAGTCTTTGTGAGTTTCTCCAAATACACGCTTCCCATTTTCTTTTTGGAAGTGCGGGGCAGTGTTTGGTGCAGTGATGGCTACACGCAGATCTGCGGCTGCTTTGGCGATGCCAGTGCCACGGCTCTGGGGACCCCGGTGCCGAGGTGTTGGTGGCTGCGGGACCGGGGGGAGCGGGGACACCGCGGGGACGGGGACACCACAGGGACAGGGACACCACAGGGACGGGGACACCGCGGGGACGGGGCTCTGGCCTGTTCCCCCTGTCTCTGGTTTTCCTACCAGGCCGTCGTGCCCGGCGCAGGTCGGCTGGGAGACTTTTCCAGCTGTTGTGTTTTTGAGAAAGCTCTGTTTCTGCTGCTGCGTGCGGCTGGTGGTGCCGTGCGGGGTGGCGCCGTGCGTGTGGCGGTGCCGTGCGTGTGGCGGTGCCGTGTGGCTGGCGGTGCCGTGCGTGCGGCGGTGCCGCGTGTGTGGCGGTACCGTGCGGCTGGCGGTGCCGTGCGGCTGGCGGTGCCATGCAGGCGGCAGTGCTGGGTGGGGGCGGTACCGTGCGGCTGGCGGTGCCGTGCGTGCGGCGGTGCCGTGCGTGCGGCGGTACCGTGCGGCTGGCGGTGCCGTGCGGCTGGCGGTGCCATGCAGGCGGCAGTGCTGGGTGGGGGCGGCACGGCAGAACCGCACTCTGCGGCCCCGTTAGCGGCGTGGAAACGCGCACATGTGGTGCGGAGCCCTCGGGCACGGTCTGGGCTGCTCGCGTCGAGCTGAACCAGACCAAGTGATTTGCATGACAAACTGTAACTCTTAAAAATCATACTCATAAACATAAATAATTAATCACATTATAGTTTTTATCATCCTTTCCCTTCCTAGCAGTATTAATAAGTAGCTCATCTTCCAGCAGCACCTGTTAAACCCAAAGCTGTCAGTCTTTATTTTCCCCAGAGAGCTGGAGAGAAATTTGTTATGCAATGATTCCTCTTTTCCTTTGCCGTGTGACGTGGTGTGTTTGCTGTTGCTCTGTGTACGCGGCGTGCGGGACGTGTCTGCCCTCGTGCTCGCTCTGTCGCGGCCCGGCCGCGCCGCGCAGGCCCGGCTGCTGCCCTGGCTGGGCGCTGGCTCCGTGACAAGGGACAGGGAGCAGCCCCTCGGCCCCGGGACCGGCAAGCGCATGGACCCATTGCAAAATTTGGCTCGCGTTGCAAGTTGTGATTTCCTGCAGTTTAGGGAGTAAATAAAGAACAGGTGGAGAAGTTGTGCGGGATGTGCGGACAGGCCGTTCTGCAGCTCTGTACTGATCCTCGTGTCTGTTGGTGACACGAGGACAGTGACAAGTGCAGCCGGACGGGGGGACCCGGCCGAGCTGCCCCGTGCTCGGGGGCCGGGGTGGGCAGAGCCATGCGGCAGCCCCCAGTGGCTCCTGTGGGGAAAAGCACCAGCATTTGGAGAATAACCTTTATTTCCACTTGATTTCCCTCTTACAATGGGGTGTGTGTGTGGGGTGTGTGCTGAACTGTGCCTGCTCCCAGCGACACCCATTTTAGGGGCCGGCCAGCCGGGTGGGTCTGATCAGGACACACGGCTCCGGGTCCCTCCTGTGCCCGGTGCTGCGCCCTGGTCCTGTGCCAGGGACCCGGCCGGCCGGGCAGCCGCCCCTGGGCCCTCTGCAGCAGCTCAAGCTCTCTGGATTCCTGGAGGCCTCGGCTCGTGGTGAAGGGCTGTGGTGACTGTGTGGGTGCCCTGGCAGGGGGCGAGCGAGGGGCCGGCAGCCGGTGTTCCGGCAGCCTGTGCCGTGCATGGCTGCGGGCCCAGGGCTGCTCCGGGCTGTCCAGCACCAGCTCCAGCGCCGGCTCCAGCAGAGGATGCTCACGTACACCTGCGCCTGCAGCTCCCTTGCGCCAGGAGCGCGGCCTTTGCTTCTCACATCCCCGCACTCGCCCTTTTGGGGCCGGGTCTCTGCTCACCCAGCCCCCACGGCCACCCCGTCACCGCCCGCACGCGGGGGCTGCGCTGCCCCGCTCGGGCCTGGAGGGGCTGCCCCGCTCGGGCCGCACCCGCCGTCCCCTCCTCTTCCTCAGCCTGCGGCCCTGAAATGCCAATTTAATACTCATGCAAAGGGGGCTGCAATAAATCTTGTAGTCAGCATTAAATATTGTTTGTTTTAGCTGTCTTGCACTTCATGTTTCCCCTTTTAAGGGGAGAGCCATTACGAAAGGTTAGATTCACAGTTAGTGGCGCTTTAGCTCTCCCTTTTGAATCAGTGAGGTTGCCGTTTTATTGCTCTCTGACTTGCACTTCAGTGATGAGAGTAAACTAGCATCAGATTAAAGGTCAGCAAATCCCATCAAAGAGAGGAATATTAGGGGCACAGATAGTTGGAGAGGCAGCACACCACTGGGTATTGACAGGGTGATTCCAGGGTATCACTCAGCAGAATTATAGCTGCCCAGAGAGTCAGTACTGCTTTAATGAGCCTGTGTGAAGAGGAAGAGGGTGGATTTATGTAGTTCCTCATAATTTTCTGTAGAGACTGTTATTGCAGACATTCTGTAGAGTGTTCTGGTCTTTCATTTAATTCAAAGGTCCTGGAGCTTTTCCATCCCAAGGTTCCCTTCTGTTCTCTCAAATCAGAGCTGACAGTGCCGCCAGCCGCGCCCGCTCGGGAAGGGCTTCCTGGGGTCCCGGTGGGTGGCCGGAGCGGGGTCCCGGTGCGGTGGCCGGAGTGGGGTGGCCGGAGCGGGGTCCCGGCGGGGTGGCCGGAGCGAGGTCCCGGCGCGGTGGCCGGAGCGGGGTCCCGGTGCGGTGGCCGGAGTGGGGTGGCCGGAGCGGGGTCCTGGTGGGGTGCCCGGAGCGGGGTCCCGGCGCGGTGGCCGGAGGGGGGTCCCGGTGGGATCCCAGCGGGCTCCTGGCTGCGTGTGTCTCCTCGGGCAGCGGCTGGAATGGTCGCTCCTGTTCCGTTCTGAAACGGGCGTTCAAACACCATGAGAATTTACACTGTGTTCCCCTGTGATTTCTGGGCTGGGAATCCCACATAGTTCCTGTCTCTATCAGGCAGGTATTACCCTCAGTGCATGGTTTGCATGAATATATATGTGCTTGCTTTGTTTTGTTGAAGTGCAATTAAATACAATACAGACAGCAGAGCTGTGCCTTGCACAGCCCCATCAGACTGCAGCGAGGTACATCATGGCGTGTGAACCTCTGCGAGGAGAACGCCGAGAGACAACAAAGTCAGCAGCATTTGTTTCTGCTCCTTCCTCTCCCTTTGCTGCCAGGATATCAAGCAGGAGATCTGATGTTTGTGCTGGGTAATAACAAAAGCGTTCCAAACATTTTCCCAAACCAGTGCATTTTCTCTGAAAGCAGCAGCTGGAGTACTTCTCTGTGTACCCAGTTACATTGTGAGGCTCACTTGGTATTTATACAGCTTTTGTTTACAGCTTGCTAAAAACAACAATTTATGAGCAACTTTACCAATCAGTTTAGAATCTGTTCAGTTTTACTACCCAGTGTAGATATCCATTTCTGTGATTTATTGTTAGGAAATTCTACATGTATAAAACTTTGATCATATTTTTACATAAGTGTGTGTTTTTGCAGAGTTAGAGCAGAGGCCTCGTTCTGCGGAAGTAGCGCCGGGGCTGGGCCGCGCAGCCGCGCCGTCCTGCTCGCGGGGACACGCCACCCGGCCTTCGGGGACACGGGGCACGCCGCGCAGGACGTCACCCGCAGCCCGGCAGCAGCAGCGCTTTGCAAGGTCTCAGAGCTTCACTGGAGAAACCTGATCCAGTGAGAGGTGTCCCTGTCTGTCCCCGCGCAGGGGCCGGCACAGGATGGGCTGCAGGCGTCCCTTCCAACCCAAACCACTCAATGACTCAGTGGTGTCGGTGCGGGGCTGCGCCCGGCGTCCCCCGAACCAGCGTCACCAGCAGCGCCTGCTGGCGTTCCCGCTCCCCATCCGCAGAGCCCCGCAGCCACACAGACGCAGCTTTAACGCAGCTCTGTGCCGTGCTGGTCCGTGCCCGTGTCCTGCTGGCGGCGGCCCCGTGATGCGCTGGGGCTGCGTTTGCCGTGCTGGTCCGTGCCCGTGTCCTGCCGGCGGTGGCCCCGTGAGGCGCTGGGGCTCGTGTGCCGTGCTGGTCCGTGCCAGCGGCGGCCCCGTGAGGCGCTGGGGCTCGTGTGGGACGCGGAGCCACGGCCCGTCCTGCTCGGGACCAGCGCGCGCATCCCGGGCTGTGTTTGCAGCGTTTTGAGAGGTGGAGCAGTGAGATGGCTGCAGCGGCAGAGGAGGAAGGAAGCGCCGAGAGGAGGCCGGTATATTATCCATTCTGTGAGAGATTCTTACTGCTGGGATGGATTTATGGGTGAGCTTTATGGACATCCATAAAGTCCATGGCTAAGGAAATCTGGTGGTTTTAACTGGAAGTGGGGTGCAGTATTTTCTTCCTTTCTGGGGAAGATCCATGCCTGTGGTCTTTATGTGGCTGCTGAGAGGAGATTTTCTATTAACGGTATTGCATTTGACCGCCCTCTTTGAGTTCAATGCATTTTCATGCATGTGTAGATATAGTTACATCCTCCTTCGAATATGAACACTGAGAAGTCCTTGACCAAGCACAAGGCAGAAACCGTTTTAGGGTAAGTGTTCATGTGTAGAGTTGGCATTAAGTGTGTGTTTTGGAAGTGGTGTGATACGGTTCGGCACTGAGGGCAGGTCAGAAGTAAGCAAGAAAAATGGAACGATCCAAAAGAAGAAAATGGAATCAGAAACCTCGAGATCTGTAAAAAGTATGAGGAGAGACAATGCAGTAAAACTGCACAAACTTAGACATAATTTACAATGGGAAATAAATGCAGCCAACATAAAATCTGCAGCAAGAACTCAATTTATAAAAATACCAGTTATTTCATATTTTCTATAAAAAGTTATTTCATATTTTCTATGAAAAGTACAGCACTGTGCTATAAATCTGATAAAAGTTGTAATCACAGGAAAGATTTGTTTCTGTTGTGAACATTTTTTTTATTTCAAGGTTGTAAACTTTCATACTGATGAT